>NC_057808.1:509049015-509349015 GCF_018294505.1 Triticum aestivum
GCCGACGACCCCCCGCACCCTCCCCAGTATTGTCTTACCAATTCACAAATGAATGCAACTAAAAATCCAAAAAAATAACAAATTTGATTATATTTTCAAATAACAAATTTGATGATATTTTTTCATATTCATAAATATTTTCAAATAACAAATTTGATGATATTTTTTAAAAAATTATTATGTTTTTCTAAAAAAATATTAGATGCAACAAAAAATAATAATAATAATAAAATTACTTCCTCCCCATTCCCTCCCTCCCCTTCTGCCACTGTCACCCACGGCCTTGGTCAATCCCGCACAGCCGCCGCCGCCGACCCTCCCCTCGACCGTGGCGACGCCGGCGTCCCTCCTATCGGTCATACCGCAGCCGCAGCTGCAGCCGCAGTCCGTAGGCAGGGACAATCATGAAGTAAAAAGAAACTAGATATTGCTGTTCACAATTTATTCAGTGCAATATTCATGTGAAGGCTCCAAAACACAAACTTGACCCCCCCCCCAATTTTCCTGGTTCTGTAGTTAGGCAATTACCACATGTTTTCCTGCAGTGAAGCTGTTGTTATGATATGTAGGCATGAGTACCAGAGGGTGGCTACCATTGTTTGTAGGATTAAGGAAATGATCATATTATCACTGAAATATATTTAAAATGTCTATTTAGTGATGTTTTCAGATATAACCTTGTAAGTAGAAATTTTAAACTGTAGCTGCAAACCTTTTCAGTAGTTTGTCTTGTGCCCTCCATATTTAACTTTAAAATCAACTAAAACTTTAACTGAAACTTTAATTTAAACTTTAACTGAAACTTTAATTAAAGTTAACTTAAGTCTTTTCCTTTAATAAAAATTGTATGGTGGATGTCTTGTTGTAAAATTGTATGCATAGTCAGGCCCTTTCATGTTTTCAAGGAAACACCAGACTTTCCAGTTAGTGCTTTCTCAAACTTCTGCAATTTGCACTTCTTGAACTACTGCTTGGAACTAAACAGAATTATACAATGAACTTCTGCAGGCTGATCTGAGTTGGACCATCCTCTGCAGCCAACTTCTCTTCGGCAAGAGGAAGAAAGGAGAATCAGGGTAGGGTTTCATGGCTAAAGATATATTGTTGTACAACAATTTGTTACAAATTGCATTTATTGGTATATGTACGCTAGTTTTGTCATATCAGGAGCTTAGGAACTTATCTTGACTAATTTATTATATAAAGCTGTCAGAGCTCACTTCTAGAAATTAGCAATAGCAAAATGTGGTTAAGATTTAAGGCATCCAGACTAAGCATATGTTTTGGCATACAAGTATCTCTTTCTTCAAGACCGGTAAATCAAGTGGGTAAATAGATGCTGCTGCTGGACTATATGTTCTGGACTATATGTTCATTGGTACTATATGTTCAGAATGAGTTAACTTGCTGTCATTTATCGAAATTCATAATGTGATGGACTATATGTTCATTGGTACTACTTGTGATGCTGCTGCTGTACTACTTGGGAATTTTGTCAACTTGTGATGTTGCTGTTGTACCCCGAGAGGCCCTTGAGTTTGCCGAAATGTGGATTAACTTCCGTTCCGGCAAATTCGGTTACTCCATATGTCCTATTTTCAGCAAAGGTCATGCTGAAATTTTCCGTGAATTTTAGCACGACTTTCCTAAAAATAGGACATATGGGGCACTTGCGACTAATGCATGGGCCGGGGTATCTTAGTACTTAATTAAGTAGGATCAACTGTCTCTTGTGTTATACATATAGAAGTGTGATATCTACTCATAGTTATTACTAATGTCAGTTGCTCGTCATCGATAAACCCTAATCTGGTAGGATGACCTACTAAAAAAGCCCATACCACATATTCTATTTGGATGGCCCTGCTAACCCTTGACCATAAATACTTGAGATGGATGTAGCAGGCTTAAAGAAAGAAATGTTTTTAGGCCAACTCCACTGGGTCTGGCTGAAAATGCACAAGTGTGCATGACTAACAATATTCTATTGTAAAGCTAAACATGAAAGAGGAACCACTCATCCTAACCATTTGCTCTCAAAATTACCACTTCACTTCTTACTACTGAAAATCTTAGACCATCTCCATTCACCAATTGCTCAAACCAGTTCGAAGGGCGTGTTTTCACCACACTGTGGATTATCTTATTGGACCCAACAGAGATGATGTAGTTTTGAATTATGAACATAGGAAATGTCGTCATCGGACGGCGAAAGTCTCCCGGGGGAGTGCGACTGGTGCCATGACGGTCGAGGTCTGTGCGAGAGGCCTCACCTGGATGATGATCGGCGCTTCAGCATTAAGCTCGAGGAGACCTTCGAAGTTGAAACGGTACGCAACGACGACAAGTGTTTTTTTCATAATTAAGCATGACTTCAACTATTTCAACGTGTAATTTTCATCTTTTACAATTCGAGTATAGTTTATCCCATGCCATGCAAGACGCTATGTCTTGGAGAGGATGGATTTTGAAGACCATGAAAATTTTGAAACGAAGAAAATTCACCTAAGGAGACATCATGATGTGGATTTTGAAGTAAATCTGTATAATGCTGAGAGCGTAACCCATTTTGGTTGCAAAAATTGGGAAGCATTTTGCAAGATGTATGGTTTTGATGAGGGTATGCTTGTCACCATGGATCTTGGTGATCCTGACATCGACCAAGACAATATGGACATTTGGGTCCTTGTTGATACGCCTCCAGTTCTACCGCTATGTGAGTTTCTCAAACATAGTTAATTATTAACTAATTTATATTGTTTATTTCAAAATAGTTGACAACTTATTTTCATTGACAGCTTATTTTGATTGTTCAAAAAATGTGCGGAACATGGTAGACAAAACCCACTACACCGATGGCTCCGAGTTAACTTATCAGGAGAAAAATCATCTGGTCGGATTTTGTACTGATCTTGAGAATTACAATATCTACAATCAAACTCCTCAACATTATGGTCAATACGTGCCACTAGTGCATGTGTTGAACTACGGTAACTACCATGGAGATACCCTGGTAAGATTTTTTACTATTACGACATCCGTGCATCTTTTGCATACTTCTAAAACTAGTACATCATTGCTAACTATGAAGTTATTACTATGTTTTTCAACAGAGAATCCCAGAGGATTGTGTGCCTTATTTGATGTATCAGAATGGCAGCCTTCGTGTTTTGAACATATATCCAGGTCATCCTACGAATCTCAACTGTCCATACCGGATTTCTAGAAGAAGTGGAGACATGCTAATCAGAGAATGGAAAAAATGTATGGACAGTCGTAAGGAGGTTCTTGGAAGCAAAAGGAAGCGCCGCGCAAGAATTGGAGATAGGATGATCTCCATTCTCCATAATGGAGAGTCAGGGTCTATATTGTTTTATGCTATTTTACCTTAAATAGGGTATTTAGGTCCTGCCTAATACTGATGATCATGTGCTAAGAACAATTAAGTAGGGTTGGTTCGATGACTATCAGGATGATGATCGTATGACTTGTTATTAATAACGAGTAGAAGTTGTATGATGATGATTAGTAGGACTTGTTAGGATTAGTATTACTTTCGACAAACTCGCTACTCGCGGTTTCGAGACTTGTAATGTTATAACTTTGTTCGGTATTTGAAATTCGGAGACTAATATGATGAATTGTATTCGGAGACTAATCTTCTATTGTATTCGATAAATCTGCTGTTTATATGTTGTGCTCTCTATATTATGTGCAGTAATATGTTTTGTAACCTGTGCAAAAATCAGAAAAGAAAAAAATCCCTAATATTCATACTAGTGGCGCACCACTCAGCACACTAATGGCGCACTGCAGAAAGGACACTAATGGCGCATCACCCCTAGTGCGCCATTAGTATGCCAAAGCACATGGGTAAATATGGCCCCCTGGGAGGCATACTAATGGCACACGGTGGGCTATACTAATGGCGCACTGCGTGGTGCGCCATTAGTATTTAATTCTAATGGCGTGGTGCTAGTGGCGCACCAATAGTGCGCCATTAGTAGGCAGAATTGGTGCGCCACTAGCAGGCCTTTTCCTAGTAGTGTTCTGTGTTTTTACTGTTTATGGTACAGACTTTGACATGCATGTTTCTGACATCATCCCTCCTCTCCATCTCCAAATCCATCACTTCTAATTCTCTTTTCACTATTTAAATTGTTCATATCTTCAAAACAAAAATTCCATTTTCAAAACTTTTTATATATTTGAACTCCTGGAGCCAAGACCTTTAGAACAAGATCAATCTTGAATATATTCAAACATGTTTAAATTTCAACTTTTGAAATAAGTGAAATCGGCTTTCTGAAAATAGTGAAATATGATTTTAGAATTGAGTGAAACCAATTTTTCTAAATGAGTGAAATATGTTTTTCATACACATGAGACATGTTTGGGTGTAAAATACGTGAAACTTGTTATTTCAGATAAGTGAAATCATTTTTTTAACATAATAAAATGAGTTTTTTGAAATGAGTGAAATCAGTTTTACTAAATTAGTCTAACTAGTTCTTTGAAACGAACGAAATATGTTTTTTCAAATATGTGAAATCGGTGTTTAAATTGGTCTTTTGAGACGAGCATAATCTGTATTTGAATGAGTGAAATTGTCTTATTATATGAGTGAAGTATGTGTTTCGGAATAAGTGAGATTAGTGTTTCAAAATGAGTGAATTTAGTTTTTTTTAATGAGTGAAATCACCTTTTCGAAATGAGCGAAACCATTTCTCTGAAATAACTTAAATATGTGTTTCAAAATGAGTGATTTTTTTTTCAATGTCATTTCAGTTATTCAATTCCAATTTCATTTTTTTCACAGTGATTGAAACTAATTATTTGAACTCTCAAAGAACTTATTTCAATTCTTCAAAAAAGAATATTTCAATCCAGTAAAAGACATACACTACCATATTAAAAAAATAGTACTGAACTTAGTATTTTCAAAAGAGTGGCATAAATATATATTTTTGCAATCTCATTTCAGTTATTCCAATTTCAATTTCTTATTTCACAATGAGTGAACTGGTTATTTCAACTATCAAAGAACTGTTTCAATACTTCAAAAAGAAGATTTAAATCCTTTCAAAAACATATTTCACTATCATATTTTACAAAAGACTGAAACTTAGTATTTCAAAAGAGTGAAATCATTCTGTAAATGAGTGAATCTGTATTTTCAAATTAGTGAAATAATTTGTTTGGAATGAGTAAACTTTATTCATTGAAATGAGTGAAATCTATCTTTTGCAAATGAGTGTAATGTGTTTTAAACTAGCGAAACGAGTGAAATATATCTTTTGTAACAAGTGAAATCAGTTTCTGGAAACATATGAAATATGTATTTCAATTGAGTGAGTGTAATGTGTTTTCTGAAATGAGTGAAATGTATCCTATCTAATTGAGTGTAATGTGTTTTCTAAAATGAGGGAAATCTATCTTTTGTAAATGAGTGTAGTACGTTTTCTAAAACTGGTGAAATGAGTGAAATATGTTTCTTTTCGTTGAGTGAAATATGTTTTCTTGAAATCAGTTAAATAAAATTAGTTGAAATATATCCAATATTGGTCTTATTTTAAAGTTCCTGGCGCGAGCAATTCAAATCTATAAAAAGTTTCACAGACGAATAATTATTTCAAAAGTTATGAACTATTCTAACTATCACAATGAAATAAAATACTAGTCTTCATTTTAAAGAGAGAGAATAGTATATGCATGCAGCCACTCACCCTTCTCTCCGCTCACATTCTCTTCCCTGACACACAATAGTGTACCATACTGAAAAGATGTCAGGTATGACAGATTGTATTTGGTGGTTTAGGACTACTGCACAGAAGAAGCACATAGAAAAAGAAAAATGCTAACCTGATCTCAACGCAAGTACACAGTGGATCCAACATGGGTACATCCCAGCTCCGGTAAAATTACTTATTCGGTACTTCACACACGATCTTTCAAGAAAAAAAGTACTTCACACGCGCACACAACTAGCGGCCAACCGACCGGAAGCACAAACGCACGCTCGCGGAGATCCGGCGTATTGCCACATGCACGTATGGTGCCTGTTTGGATTTGTTTCTTTCACAAATCCACGATGATGTTGGTAAAGTCAGGGTACGTGCATATAAATAGTTGTACAAGCTAAGCTATCTAGAGTAATACACTACTTCTAGACTAACTCTAGCACTAGTCGGACTTGTCCACGAACGGACACCACCAGCCGGGAAAATAAAAGTGTTGGAAAGGGGACTTGAACCCAGGTCTATTCATTAGAGTTTGAGCCCAATAACCAACTAAGCCACCCTTAGTTGTTGTCTATTGAATATAAACAAGGTTATTTTAACCTTTCTTTTTTCTGTCATATCAGCAATAATAATTTTTTTGCTTGGTAACTTTGGCATGACCAGCGTGATAACTATGACTTGAGCAACATGATAACTATACTATGATAAGCCTGATAACTATAATATGAGAAGGTTAATGACTATACGATGAGAAGCACGATAACTTTAGCATGGGGTAGTGGTAACTTCACATTGGGGTATGTTTCGACAACAAAAAGTTACCGGGACATGTTTCAGTAACGTTTTTCACATGGGTAAAGAGTTATCAAATGTGTTGTATGTAAGTTACCGGTTGTCTGGTGCGTAAATTACCATGCTATTTGCACTAGGTTATCAGGACATATTTCTAGAACTTTTCGCCCAAGGTGAAAAGTTATCAATGCATTTATATGTAAGTTACCAGGTTAATTGTATGTAAGTTATCATCTTATTTACACAGAAAGCTACAGGGGGGTATATTTTAACAATTTGTTCACCTTAGATGGTAAAAAAAGTGGTATTTTATTTGAACTTGTCAGGACCCAAGTAGTGGGTGAGTTGGCTAGTGTGTTAAGATCTCAATATTGAAGTCTTGAGTTCAATTATCAGCTTTATCATGATTTTTTAGGCTATAAAACTACAAGATCGAAACTACAATATGGAAACTACTAGCATCAAGATTTGTTTCCAACATCTTTTTCTCCCAAAATTATTAGGCCTGCGATGTGTGAGTTATCAAGCTATTCGCACAAAAAATAACCAAGGGTATTTCATCAACGTGCCTCCCTCCACCCGGTCGCCAAATTTACCAAGACCTATGCACATAAGTTATCAGGTCAGCGATGTGTGAGTTACCGTGATAGAAAGAAGAATTTTTATAAATCACTTCGGGTGAGCAGGGCCTTCAAGCGGCCTCAATACGCCGGGGTTGTAAATGACATACATATATACACATAAAAGTTATCGGAGTATATTTCATCACCTCTATTGGCCAAAAGTTATCAAGACCGAGTTGCATAAGTTATCAGGTCTCCGATGTATGAGTTATCATGCTATTCACACCAAAAGTTCCCAGGGGATGTTTCATCAACACCCACCCCTACGCCAAAGTTATCAGGACTAAGTTATATAAGTTATCAGATCTGTGATATGCGAGTTATCAGGTCTATGATGTGTGAGTTACCATGTTGTTCACATAAAAAGTTACCGAGTGGATGTTTCATCAACTCCCCCCTCACCCCCACCCCCGCACGAAAATTAATAGGGTGTTATCGTTATCAACTTGAGACTCATGAAACTAGATATCATGATGATTGTACGCGAGTTATTGAAGAAATCCAAAGAAAAAGAACAAGAAATTTGTTTCATTTCTTTTCTCATATAGTAGTAAAAAGGTACAAATACCTCGTTATCTTTTGATAAAGAACAACCAGTACTAGTTGTTGTATTGGTAAGGATGATATGTATAAACACAACAAGTGCTAGGTTCAAATCCTACACGTAGCACTTATATTTTTTTAAGCGCTGAAGGAAAAAAAAGGCAGGTAGGAGCGACAGGATCAGAAAGAAAGATCGAAGGGAAAAAAACTGGCGGGAGCGATCGTACGTATCTGTCGCTAACTGCCAGTCGGCAGGAGAATAGCTTTCTCGTTATATAATTCATCACTTCGGTTGCGTGGGTTTGGGAAAATACTCTGGCGATCAAGAAGACCCGAAACTCCGTGGTCACTTCGCCTTCTTCCTCCGCAAAAAAGGAAGAGGAAAGTTGAGTCGGCTTCCTCTCCGGCCGTCCTCAGGACCGCAAATTAGCACGTGGTGGCGCCGGCGCCACAATTCTTTTCCCTTCGGCCGGCAGTCTTCCTGCCTGTCATCGGATGGAGGAATGCAAGACGGTGTTCATCTGTACCGCGGTTGCGGCTCAAGGGACACATGTGTTTGATATCATGGGTTACAGCAAGCACAGGGGCATGGGCAATGACGAAGACAGCCACATACTGTCTGGAATTTTCGCTGTAGGCGGGTACGACTGGGCCATCCGCTTCTATCCCGATGGGCACGGCAGTGCATGCCCTGATCACGTCACAGTTTTTCTCGAGCTTTTGAGCGATAGCGCAAAAGTCCGGGCGTCCTGCGACCTGAGGCTGGTCGACCAGTGCACCGGATTATCGTCTTCAGTGCATAAAACAGGGCCTAGGATTTTCAACTCCGATGATGTCACTAAGTTTGCTCCACAATTTGCTAATTTCAAAAGGCGAAGCGAGATCGAGGAATCCGCATACCTTCGGGATGATCGCCTGACGATCGAATGTATCATCATTGTTTTCAAGAAGCCGCATGTTACCCAAGCCAATTCGCTCCCCAAAATCCCCAAAATCGACATGCCACCATCTGACATGACCGAGAATGTTGGCAGGCTGCTGGAAGAAAGGGAGGGATTTGATGTCCGTTTCATTGTTGGAGGAGAGACCATTGAAGCGCATAGGCTCGTTCTCGCTATGTGGTCGCCTGTTCTTAAGGCGGAGCTCTAGGGGCCAATGAGGGAGGCGAGGCCGGGGCAGTGCATTACCATCAAGGACATGCAACCTGCCGTCTTCAGGGCCCTGCTCCATTTCATCTACACCGATTCTTTGCCTGGCGGTGAGGACCGTGAGGGAGACGATGATACTGAAATGGTCCGGCTTCTACTAGTGGCCGCGGACAGATATGCCATGGAGAGGCTCAAAATGGTTTGCCAAAGCATTCTTTGCGAGGATCTGCATGCGGAAACTGTGTCAACCACATTGGCTTTAGCTGACCAACATAATTGCGTCAAGCTTAAGGATGCTTGCCTTGAATTTATCAAAATATCAGATGACAATGTGATGGATGCCGTGGTGGCAACCCAAGGCTTCAAGGATCTCAATGTGACTTGCCCATCTCTCATAGTGGAAGCATTGGAGAAGAGAAGGAAGTTTCGTAAGGCATGAGCAGCTACATTAGTAGATTTTCAACCAATTTGCCGTAGGAATGATGAGCCTAGTCCCTAGTGTTAGATGAATCTAAGAATGGCTGGGTTAATTTTCAAGTGATACCAATGACGTAAAAGTTGTCCTATATCAACCCACCTTTTTTTGTTTATCGGGTTTGCTAACTATATTTGGAGCGCTTCTCTGCAACCATGTAACACTTGCTCTTTATCTTCTGCAAAAAATTCCTGCCGTGTGCAACCTTTGTTGAGCATTTGATACCCAGATGGTCTACATTAGCGTGCAATGCTATGATGGCTCATCTGTCAGAATGAAAATAAGATTAAACACAACAAAATTCTATTCTCGGAATATAACATTACAGGCAGGAAAGTTTTTGTTTTATTAGCAAACAACCCCGAAGTGCTTGATTTCATTGATATAGCATTGTAAGTTACATATTTTGATCCCCAGAAGTTGGATAGAATGATCTTGTGGTAGATTAGACATGATGTGTAAGAGTGAGCAAACAGGGCCATGGAAAGAATTACAGCACTCAGCTCTTAAAGGAATAGCAGGTCTAGGAAGAACTGCCTACGCTAGACTATCAGGAACTGAATTTTTGTCTCTGTAGGTAACCGAAGTGAAGATAATTTGTATCAGACATTTTCTTTGTTTCTAATGTCAAATAGCCCAATTCATTCCCGCGTGGGACTGGTTGGGCCTTTTGCGGGCAATCAAACGCACTCTTGACTTTAATGGACAGACTTGAAGAGCATCTCGCCCTTTCATATTCACATAAGCTCATGCTCCTCAGCTCCATCTTAGAGCATCTATAACTGGATGCACCATATCCGCCGCAAACGCCCGGGCGGCTTGTCCGGTCACTGATCGGTCAAGATTTTGCAACTGAAGTAGACCAAAAAAATCCGGCCCAAACACTTGGGTTGACCGGCACCCACATATCCAACCCATATGTGGGACGGACATGGGACTCTCGGATGCGTCAACCACGTATGACTAACCGCGGGGACCCACGTGGAAACCCATAGGTCCTACGGGCGCCTCGTCCGATTTTTGGTGAGGACGCACTCATGGTGCCACGTGGTGCCGCTCTGGCGCACCACCCAAGGGACCAAGTCCGGCTATTTAAGCCGGAGGGCGGTAGCTGATGAAGCCATGTACCTAGGGTAGGGTCATAGGCCTGACCTAGACACCCTCTCCAAGGGCATCACCCTAAAACCAGAAGCATTCGAAGGGTACCATCATCCACTCGACCAGAGACATTCCACTCGGAAGAATCAATGTCACTCGACCGTCACAGAAACCACTCGACATACAGAAAATCTAAAGTCACTCTACACAGCAAACGGTCGGGCGTTTACTCATAGACTTAATTATCATTTATAACACTTTATTGCAGACGTTACCTGTAACGCTTCCTCTTTATGAACATTGAACCCTGTTTAACGGAGGGGAGCTGGAGTCCTGGCGCACTCTATATAAGCCACCCCCTCCTCTGGGACAAGGGTTCGCACCCCCTGTAACACACACACGCATAATCCAGTCGACCGCCTCCGGGCACCGAGACGTAGGGCTATTACTTCCTCTGCGAAGGGCCTGAACTCGTAAAACTCGTGTGTACAACTTCGCCATAGCTAGGATCTTGCCTCTACATACCTACCCCCCATTCTACTGTCAGCCTTAGATCCACGACAGTTGGCGCCCACCTTGGGGCAGGTGTCTTAGCGACTTGTTGGAGAAGTTGCGATTTTTCCGATTCCCATCATCATGGTTTCCGGCGGAGGATTGGCTGAGGACCGCGAGATCCGTCTCGGCGCGCTCGTGTTCGTCGCCGACGACTCCGCTTGGCTCCAAGAGGCTCCACTCGACGTCGAGGCGCTCCCCGTCCGCGGGGCAACGTACTTTCGTGCGTGCGTCCGCGGCGTCCTTCTTCGGCAGCCGTCGACTCAGTATCGGTCGGCTCCTGTGGCGTCCTCGCTCCCCGCTGTTCGCCGGCGCAAGCGTTCCGGTCGGTCGTGGCTCCAGCGGTGGGTGAGACATGCGGTGGCCCGCCAATCGACCACCCCACAAGTCGCGGCAATCGAGCCCGACGAAACTCTCTACGGCCTGTTCGACTGGCTCCGTCGAGATTGCATCCGAGTGTGACAGCAGTGACCCCGCGGTGGAAGTCCTGATGGTCAACGGACCGCGCAGTCCTCCCGGCTTCCCCCGCGACGACGGTGGCGATGGCGGCGGCGATCCGTCGTGCGTCCACGAGGAGTACCGCCCCAAGCCCCTCTCTTCGCAGCAAAGGGAAGAGCTTCGCCGCCGCAACATGGATGCACTTCACACTCCTATTGTTGGAGAAACCTCCGAGGCCCGGGCCTTGGAGGAGGCGCGCCTGGCCAACTTGGCTGGGCGCACTCGACTGGAGAACCTCCAGCACGCACTCGATGAGCGTGCTCGGCAGCGGATTCCTGAATCCAGTTGACGACAACTTTTTCCGCCTCCCACTCAGGTATACCGAACTCCGATTCAGAATCTCACAGCTGCAGCCCGAATAGCAGAGTCGATTCAGCCTTCCCAGTCAGAAGCTGGTAGAGGTTTGATGCAGATCCGGGCTTTACTCCAGGCAGCGGGAGAGCAGAACACAGCAGTATCTCAGTCGCGGAATAGGATTCATAGCAGATCTGTGATGGCAGACACAGTTCAGTCGGCTCACAGCCCAAGATCGCCTCCAAGGCGTGAGGGACGCGGAGACCGACGAGATCAGTACAGAAACCGTGAGCAGTATGATCACCGACTCGACCATGATGACCATCGTCGAGTGCCCACGCCTCCCCCGAGGAGTGGGTCCTACGTGCCTCGGCAACACGATGACAGACACCCTCACAGTGGCGGACGAAGAATTCCAGTCGACCCCGGAGAGCCGGGCTTTGATGCGAGATCTATTCTCGTTCAAGGTCTGGTTGACAGGAACAGAGCACACAAAGAAGGCCATGACAGGGATTATCCGACTGGCAGCAGAGTGCATGTTTCAGGTCCAGAGTGATTTAGCAGAGCCATCAGGGCAGCAGTGATTCCTCCCAACTTCAGGTTGGCGACTGGAGTCAGCAAGTTCACCGGTGAGTTCAAGCCTGACACTTGGCTTGAGGACTACTGAGTGGCTATTCAGATCGGTGGTGGCAATGATGAAGTGGCCATGAAGCACCTTCCTCTGATGTTGGAAGGCTCGGCCAGAGCATGGTTGAATCAGTTAGCACCTAGCAGCATGTACAGTTGGGAGGAACTTGCCCGAGTGTTTGTTAGAACCTTTGAAGGTACATGCAAACGGCCAGCAGGGTTAACAGAGTTGCAATCCTGTGTGCAGAAACCGAATGAAACCTTGAGGGATTATATCCAGAGATGGATCACGTTGCACCACACAGTGGAGAATGTGTCAGATCATCAAGCAGTTTGTGCCTTCAAGGAGGGTGTTAAGTATCGAGAATTGAACCTGAAGTTCGGTCGGACTGGAGATATGTCCCTGAGTCGGATGATGGAGATCGCCACCAAGTACGCTAATGGTGAAGAGGAAGACCGACTCTGGAGTGGCAAGCACAAAATAGTCGCCCAAGAAACTGGAGGAGGGAATTCCAATCGGAAACAGAAACGCAAGGCCGAACCAGCGGCTCCTGGTGAAGCCTTAGTTGTGTCTCAAGGAAAGTTCAAGGGGAAGCCCAAAGGTTCGTGGAACCCTAAGAAAGTGAAAGATCAACATGGAAATGATGTGTTGGATTTACCATGTCACATTCACACCAAAAAAGATGAAGAGGGTAATCTCATTTACCCTAAACACACCACTCAACAGTGTCGGCTCCTGATCCAGCAGTTCCGAGAGAAACAACCCAAGGAGAAGGAAAAAGAGTCGGACAAGGGTGAGGATAAGGAAGAAGATGATGATGGTTTTCCTAACATCAATTCCACTCTGATGATTTTTGCTGATGTTGAAAGCAAAAGTCGACTGAAAGTTATCAACAGAGAGGTTAACATGGTTGCTCCGGCCACACCAAGTTATTTGAAGTGGTCCCTGACTGCCATCACATTCGACCAGCCTGACCATCCAGCACATATAGCCACCCCTGGGAGGCAAGCGCTGGTGGTTGACCCAGTTGTTGAAGGCACTCGACTGACTAAAGTGCTGATGGATGGTGGTAGTGGCCTGAATATCCTGTATGCTGAGAACTTGAAGGGAATGGGCATTCCGATGTCCAAGCTTAGTGAAAGCAATATGAGTTTCCATGGCGTCATACCTGGCAAGAAGGCCGAATCACTCGGCCAGATTGCCCTTGATGTGGTTTTCGGTGATTCCAAGAATTACCGCAAAGAAAAGTTGACATTTGAAGTAGTGGATTTCCAGAGTGCTTATCATGCTATTCTGGGTAGGCCTGTCTATGCACGTTTCATGGCCCGACCATGTTACGTGTAACTCAAATTGAAAATGCCTGGTCCCCGAGGACTGATCACTATCACTGGCAATCGGCAGAAGGCAGAAGAGTGCTTCCAGAAAGGCTCAAAAATCGCCGATGCACAAATGGCAGCAGTCGAAATGCAAGAATATCGGAAGAATGCAGATCTGAGTGATTTGTTGCGCTCCAAGAAGCCTGCCACTGATTCTGCATTTCAGTCGTCCGGTGAAACCAAGCCGATTCATATTCACCCGACCGATCCTAGTGCTGCTCCTACTCATATTTCAACTTCACTCGACAGCAAATAGGAAGAAGCGCTTGATGACCCACAAGTATAGGGGATCTATCGTAGTCCTTTCGATAAGTAAGAGTGTCGAACCCAACGAGGAGCAGAAGGAAATGATAAGCGGTTTTCAGCAAGGTATTCTCTGCAAGCACTGAAATTATAGGTAACAGATAGTTTTGTGATAGGATAATTTGTAACGAGCAACAAGTAACAAAAGTAAATAAAGTGCAGCAAGGTGGCCCAATCCTTTTTGTAGCAAAGGACAATCCTGGACAAACTCTTATATAAAGAAAAGCGCTCCCGAGGACACATGGGCATTATCGTCAAGCTAGTTTTCATCACATTCATATGATTCGCGTTCGGTACTTTGATAATTTGATATGTGGGTGGACCGGTGCTTGGGTGCTGCCCTTACTTGGACAAGCATCCCACTTATGATTAACCCCTATTGCAAGCATCCGCAACTACAAAAGAAGTATTAAGGTAAACCTAACCATAGCATGAAACATGTGGATCCAAATCAGCCCCTTACGAAGCAACGCATAAACTAGGGTTTAAGCTTCTGTCACTCTAGCAACCCATCATCTACTTATTACTTCCCAATGCCTTCCTCTAGTACCAAACAATGGTGAAGTGTCATGTAGTCGACGTTCACATAACACCACTAGAGGAGAGACAACATACATCTCATCAAAATATCGAACGAATACCAAATTCACATGACTACTAATAGCAAGACTTCTCCCATGTCCTCAGGAACAAACGTAACTACTCACAAAGCATATTCATGTTCATAATCAGAGGAGTATTAATATGCATATAGGATCTGAACATATGATCTTCCACCAAATAAACCAACTGTATCAACTACAAGGAGTAATCAACACTACTAGCAACCTACAGGTACCAATCCAAGACTTAGAGACAAGAATTGGATACAAGAGATGAACCAGGGTTTGAGAGGAGATGGTGCTGGTGAAGATGCTGATGGAGATTGAGCCTCTCCCGATGAGAGGAGCGTTGGTGATGACGATGGCGATGATTTCCCCCTCCCGGAGGGAAGTGTCCCCGGCAGAATAGCTCTGCCGGAGCCCTAGATTGGTTCCGCCAAGGTTCCGCCTCGTGGCGGCGGAGTCTCATCCCGAAAGCTTGCTTGTGATTTTTCTTCGGACGAAAGACTTCATATAGCAGAAGATGGGCATCGGAAGGCCACCAGGGGGCCCACGAGGCAGGGGGCGCGCCCAGGGGGGTAGGGTGCGCCCCCTACCCTCGTGGCCAGGGTGTGGGCCCCCTCTGGTATTTCTTTCGCTCAGTATTTTTTATTATTTCCAAAAATAACTTTCATGGAGTTTCAGGACTTTTGGAGTTGTGCAGAATAGGTCTCTAATATTTGCTCCTTTTCCAGCCCAGAATTCCAACTACCGGCATTGTCCCTCCTTATGTAAACCTTCTAAAATAAGAGAGAATAGGCATAAGTATTGTGACATAATGTGTAATAACAGCCCATAATGCAATAAATATCAATATAAAAGCATGATGCAAAATGTACGTATCAACTCCCCCAAGCTTAGACCTCGCTTGTCCTCAAGCGGAAGCCGATAATGATAAATATGTCCACATGTTTAGAGGTAGAGGTGTCGATAAAATAAAATACGGACATGAGGGCATCATGATTATTCTCATAACAGCAACATATATGGAAATTGTCATATGATCTCTTATGCTCAAGTAATAATCTATTCACAATGTAAAGTATGAATTAGAAACTTTATTGAGAACCAACAAACTATAATCTCAGTCATTGAAGCAATTGCAATTTATCATAACATCAGAAAGAGTCTATGCCAGAGCTTTTTAGCAAGTCCACATACTCAACTATCATTTAACCTTTCACAATTGCTAACACTCACGCAATACTTGTGGTTACGGAGTTTTAATCGGACACAGAGAAAGATAGGGGCTTATAGTTTCGCCTCCCAACCTTTAACCTCAAGGATAATGTCAACAATAATAGCTCATGCTAACTTACATCCAATTAGATATATGTATCAGGATCTTTCCAACACACTGTGCTTGCCAAAGGATAAAATGTAAAAAGGAAAGGTGAAGATCACCATGACTCTTGCATAAGGTAGAAGATAAAAGTAAAAGATAGGCCCTTCGCAGAGGGAAGCAGAGGTTGCCATGCGCTTTTAGGGTTGGATGCACAAGATCTTAATGCGAACGAACGTCACTTTATATTGCCACTTGTGATATGAACCTTTATTATGCAGTCTGTCGCTTTTATTTCTTCCACATCACAAGATCGTATAAAGCTTATTTCTTCCACACCAATCAATCATACATATTTAGAGAGCAATTTTTATTGCTTGCACCGATGACAACTTACTTGAAGGATCTTACTCAATCCATAGGTAGATATGGTGGACTCTCATGGCAAAACTGGTTTAAGGGTTTTTGGAAGCACAAGTAGTATCTCTACTTGGTGCAAAGAATTTGGCTAGCATGAGGGGGAAAGGCAAGCTCAACATGTTGGATGATCCATGACAATATACTTTATTTCAGATATAAGAAAACATAACCCATTACGTTGTCTTCCTTGTCCAACATCAACTCTTTAGCATGTCATATTTTAATGAGTGCTCCCAATCATAAAAGATGTCCAAGATAGTATATTTATATGTGAAACCTCTCTTTCTTTATTACTTACTATTAATTGCAACGATGACCAAAGCTATGTTTTCCAACTCCCAACAATTTTTAATCATCATACTCTTTCTATGTGAAGTCATTACTCTCCATAAGATCAATATGATCTCTTTGTTTCTTTTTATTCTTTTTCTTTTCTTTTATTCCCTCAAGATCATAGCAAGACAATCAAGCCCTTGACTCACACTAATCTTTATTATATATAGCTCACGGACTCGATTACATAGAAAGATCATAAAGCAAAACTCAAAACTAGATCATACCAAAACTTTATTCTACTAGATCAAGATATTACTAAAAGGATCGAACTAAGAAAAACGATAAAGATAGGAGATGTGGTGGTCATATGATACCGGGGCATCTCCCCCAAGCTTGGCAGTTGCCAAGGGGAGTGCCCATACCCATATGATTATATCTCCTTTGTTGGTGAGGAAGGTGGTGGAGTTGTTGATGATGGGTAATCGCACATTGAGCGCAAGAGATCCTCCAACTTGCGGATAATGCCCTTGAGTGCGACGATATGCTCCTTCAACAAAATATTTTCACGTGTGAGATACTTATTTTGTATACGAGCTACCTCAATCATCTTGAAAGCTTCGATCTCAGTTGGGGTAAGAAGATTGTGATCCAGTTGAAGGGTGTCTTCTGCTGCCGGAACTTGGTCCTCCGTGGCCTTCTTGATCCCTTCATCCTTGTTGGTCTCCACAGGTTCTTCCCTCTTCAGCTCTTTCTTCATTAGCCAAGCATCGTTGTCACCATTGTTGGAGGAGGGGGACGACATGATGCCTGGCCTTGACAATCCTGACAGAAAACAGCTCGAAAAAAGAACATAGGATATTTGCGTGATATAGGAGTCAAAACCTTCGGGAGAATATATAATGAATTTTTACCGACCAAAATACGTATCGTGGAAGAAAACAAAGTCCGGAGAGCACACGAGGTGCCCAGGAGGCAGGGGCATGCCCAGTAGGGTAGGGCGCGCCCTCCACCCTCGTGGAGGCCTCGTGTCCTTCCTGGACTGCTTCTTATTATTCTATTTTTCTAAATATTCCAAAACGGAGAAAAATGCCTTTAGAACTGTTTTGGAGTCGGTTTACTTACCGTACGACATACCTATTCCTTTTCGAAGTCTGAAACGTTCCGGAAGGTGTCCCTTATGTATTCTTCCGGGGTTACGATTTCAATAACATTGGTTTCAACATTTATAGGATTACCTGAGATATAATGTTTGATTCTTTGACCGTTCACCACCTTCGGATTTGTGCCTTCGAAGTTGTTGATTTTTATGGCACCGGAACAGTAGACCTCCTCGATAACGTAAGGGCCTTCCCATTTAGAGAGAAGTTTCCCTGCAAAAAATCTGAAACGAGAGTTGTATAGCAATACATAATCACCTACATTAAACTCACGCTTTTGTATCCTTTTGTCATGCCATCTTTTAACCTTTTCTTTAAACAATTTGGCATTCTCATAGGCTTGGGCTCTCCATTCATCAAGTGATCTAATGTCAAATAACCTCTTCTCACCGGCAAGTTTGAAATCATAGTTGAGCTCTTTAATGGCCCAATATGCCTTATGTTCTAGTTCGAGAGGTAAGTGACATGCTTTTCCATAAACCATTTTATACGGAGACATACCCATAGGATTTTAATATGCAGTTCTATAAGCCCATAATGCATCATCAAGTTTCTTGGACCAATTCTTTCTAGATCTATTAACAGTCTTTTGCAAAATTAATTTAAGTTCTCTATTACTCAATTATACTTGACCACTAGACTGTGGGTGATAAGGAGATGCAATTCTATGATTAACATCATATTTAGCAAGCATCTTACGGAAAGCACCATGAATAAAATGTGAACCACCATCAGTCATTAAATATCTAGGGACTCCAAACCTCAGAAAAATAACTTCTTTAAGCATTTTAATAGATGTGTTATGATCAGGACTACTAGTTGGAATAGCTTCTACCCACTTAGTAACGTAATCAACAGCAACTAAAATATGTGTGTATCCATTAGAGGCAGGAAAAGGTCCCATATAATCAAAGCCCCAAACATCAAATGGTTCAATAACAAGTGAATAGTTCATAGGCATTTCTTGACGTCTACTAATATTACCAATTCTTTGACATTCATCACAAGATAAGACAAACTTACGGGCATCCTTGAAAAGAGTAGGCCAATAAAAACCGGATTGCAATACCTTATGTGCAGTTCTATCTCCAGCGTGGTGTCCTCCATAAGCTTCGAAGTGACACTTGCGTAGGATCTGTTCCTGTTCATGCTCAGGTACACAACGTCTAATAACACCATCTACTCCTTCTTTATAAAGATGTGGGTCATCCCAGAAGTAATGTCTTAAATCATAGAAAAACTTTTTCTTTTGTTGGTATGTGAAACTAGGTGGTATGAATTTAGCAACGATGTAATTAGCATAATCAGCATACCATGGAGCAGCACGAGAAGCATTTATGACATTTAATTGTTCATCAGGAAAACTATCATCAATAGGTAGTGGGTCATCAAGAACATTTTCTAACCTAGACAAGTTGTCTGCAACGGGGTTCTCAGCTCCCTTTCTATCAATAATATGCAAATCAAATTCTTGTAACAAGAGAACCCATCTAATAAGTCTAGGTTTAGCATCTTTCTTTTCCATAAGATATTTAATAGCAGCATGATCAATGTGAATAGTTACTTTAGAATCAACAATATAAGGTCTGAACTTATCACAAGCAAATACAACATCTAAGAATTCTTTTTCAGTGGTAGCATAATTTCTTTGGGCACTGTCTAGAGTTTTACTAGCATATTGAATAACATTTAATTTCTTATCAACTCTTTGCCCTAGAATAGCACCTACAGCATAATCACTAGCATCACACATAATTTTGAAAATCGAAATATCGCTGCTACGCCAAAACTCGGCGCAAAGAACCAACCAGATTGCCCTAGTGGGGCGCGAGACAACTCTCTCTAAGGAACTCGGCAAAATAGCCCCGTAACTTCGGGAGAAGGGGTGCCCCCTCACAAAAGGGGGGCGCACAAAGGTCCCAAAAACGCATAGTTTCCCCTCCAAAGATAACCTCCCCAGTTGGGGAACGCATTAGATATTTACCTAAACCTGTGGGTCCTTGAGCGGATCCCACATTTGCTCCAAGACGCTGGTCTCTAACTAGAAAAGTAAATGCTTGAGCTTGAGAAGCTTCTGGCCCGGTGGGTCCATAAAACTCACTCGGATAAGCTGTATTATTGGAAAATTTGATCCTCTCTTTTTTTTTCTTTCTATAGTGGAGATAGTCGCACGTAATGACAGATCACGGCCATATTATTAAAAGCTTGCGGTAAGAAGGGGTTTCGTTCTAGTGCCCGGAAATAATATTCCAAAGCCTTTGTATGCTCTCCATTGCTTGTGTGTATAAGGCCTATGTTATAGAGTATATAACTTCGATCATAGGGATCGATTTCTAGTCGCGTAGCTTCATAATAATTTTGCAAAGCTTCCGCATAATTTCCTCGTCTGAGAGTGAGCTTCGCTTCAACCAAATCTTTCGTACCCTCAGCTTTACTCAAGTTAGCTTCGGCTAAAATCATTCAGGGAACCTACTCTTGGTATCCTTTACCACATTCACTTTCCATATTCCCTTTCTTTAGTTCAGACGCTATCGTACCTCAGGTAAAATCCAAATTTCTATCGTCTAGCCGTTGGTACTCCGCATCTTCACGGAGAATTCAATTTCACCAGGTCCATGGTAAATTCCAATCAGGTGGCTGAACAATAGGTGCAGAGATCAATGCTTTCTTAAGTATTTCAAATGCGTCTACACAATCATCATTGAAGACAAAAGGTATATCTTTTTGTAATAAATTAGTCAGGGGCCGAGAAACTTTTGAGAAGTCCTTAAGGAACCTCCTATAAAAACCGGCATGACCAAGGAAACTTCTTATACCTTTGATGTCCTTGGGACATGGCATCTTTTCAATAGCATCAACCTTGGCTTTATCAACTTCAATACCTTTTTCGGAAACTTTATGCCCCAAGACAATACCTTCATTAACCATAAAGTGGCACTTCTCCCAATTCAAGACAAGGTTAGTTTCTTAACATCTCTGCAAAACTCGATCAAGGTTGCTCAAGCAATCATCAAAAGAGGATCCATAGACGGAGAAATCGTCCATGAAAACCTCACAAATCTTTTCACAAAAGTCAGAGAATATAGCCATCATGCATCTTTGAAAGGTAGCAGGTGCATTACATAAACCAAAAGGCATACGTCTATAAGCAAAAGTACCTAAAGGGCAAGTAAAAGTGGTCTTTGATTGATCATCGGCTGACACGGGTATTTGAGAGAAACCAGAATAACCATCTAGAAGCAAAAATGTGTATGTTTGGATAATCTTTCTAGCATTTGATCGATAAGAGGTAAGGGGTAATGATCCTTTTTAGTAGCCTTATTTAATTTGCGGAAATCAATTACCATCCTATAACCTGTAATAATTCTTTGCGGAATCAATTCATCTTTATCATTAGGAACAACGGTAATACCTCCCTTTTTAGGGACACAATGGACAGGACTTACCCATTGACTATCAGCAACGAGATAAATAATACCTGCCTCAAGGAGCTTTAGTATTTCCTTTCTTACCACTTCTTTCATCTTAGGATTCAACCGTCGTTGGTGATCACGAACTGGTTTGGCATCTTTCTCCAAATTTATTTTGTGTTGACATAGAGTGGGACTAATGCCCTTAAGATCATCAAGAGTATATCCAATAGCAGCATGGTGCTTCTTCAGAGTTTTCAATAATCTCTCTTCTTCATGCTCTGAAAGGTTAGCACTAATAATAACAGGGTGTATCTTTTTCTCATCAAGATAAGCATATTTAAGAGTATCAGGTAACGGTTTAAGCTCAAACACGGGATCACCCTTGGGTGGAGGAGGATCCCCTAGGATTTCAATAGGCAAATTGTGTTTCAGGATAGGTTCCTGTTTAAAGAATACTTCATCAATTTCCCTTCTTTCATTCATAAACATATCATTTTCATGGTCTAGCAAATATTGTTCTAAAGGATCACTAGGAGGCACGGCAATAGAAGCAAGACCAATAGTTTCATCTTTACTAGGCAATTCCTCTTCATGGTGTTGTCTACGAAATTTAGAAAAGTTACACTCATGAGACATATCACCTAGACCAATAGTAACAACATCCTTTTTGCAGTCTATCTTAGCATTAACAGTGTTCAAGAAGGGTCTACCAAATATAATGGGACAAAAGCTATCTTGTGGGGAACCAAGAGCAAGAAAATCAGCAGGATATTTAGTTTTCCCACACAAGACTTCAACGTCTCTAACAATTCCCATTGGTGAAATAGTATCTCTATTGGCAAGTTTAATCGTGACATCAATATCTTCTAACTCGGCAGGTGCAATATCATGCATAATTTCTTTGTATAAGTCAATAGGTATTGCACTATCACTAGCACCCATATCACATAAGCCATGATAACAATGATCTCCTATTTTAACAGAAATAACAGGCATGCCTACCACAGGTCTATGTTTATCTTTAGCACAAGGTTTGGCAATTCTAGCAGTTTCATTACAGAAATGAATAACATGCCCATCAATATTATCAGACAAGAGATCTTTAACAATAGCAATATTAGGTTCAACTTTAACTTGCTGAGGAGGTGTATAAGTTCTAATATTGCTTTTACGAACCACAATTGAAGCTTTAACATGATCCTTTATTCTAACAGGGAAAGGTGGTTTCTCAAGATAAGCAGTAGGAACAATAGGATCATTATAAGTGATAGTTTTTTCTTCAACTTTAATAGGTGTAGCTACTTTTACTTATATGGGAGGATGATATTTAAACCACTTCTCCTTAGGGAGATCAACATGAGCAGCAAAAGATTCACAAAAAGAAGCTACTATCTCAGAGTCAAGTCCATATTTAGTGCTAAATTTACGGAAAACATCGGTATCCATAAAAGATCTAACACAATCAAACTTAGGTGTCATACCTGACTCCTTACCTTCGTCGAGATCCCAATCTTCAGAGTTGCGTTTAATTCTTTCCAATAAATCCCATTTGAATTCAATACTCTTCATCATAAAAGAGCCAGCACAAGAAGTATCGAGCATGGTGCGATTGTTATCAGAAAGCCGAGCATAAATTTTTTGAATAATTATCTCTCTTGGGAGCTCATGATTGGGGCATGAATATAACATTGATTTAAGCCTCCCCCAAGCTTGAGCGATGCTTTCTCCTTCGCGAGGCCAGAAATTATATATATAATCGCAATCACGATGAACAAGATGCATAGGATAAAACTTCTGATGAAATTCCAATTTCAATCGTTTGTAGTTCCATGATCCCATATCATCACATAGCCTATACCATGTCAATGCATCTCCCTTCAAAGATAAAGGGAAGACCTTCTTATTAATAACATCATCCGGCACACCTGCAAGCTTAAATAATCCACAAACTTCATCCACATAGATTAGGTGCTCATCAGGATGCATTGTTCCGTCTCCTGCAAAAGGATTAGCTAGCAGTTTTCCTATCATACCCGAAGGAATCTCAAAGTAGACATTTTCATCTTCAGTAGGTTCAGTAGGTTGAGGAGCAAATCTTTGCTCTACTAGTTGGGGTGAAGATACCCCGAACAAGCCCCTCAGAAGATTACTTTCCATAGTAACAAGTGACAGTAAATTTCGGCACACTATATAATTTTTTTCCTTACCAAATTCCACCTACCAAAGGCGCTTCACTCCCCGGCAACGGCGCCAGAAAAGAGTCTTGATGACCCACAAGTATAGGGGATCTATCGTAGTCCTTTTGATAAGTAAGAGTGTCGAACCCAATGAGGAGCAGAAGGAAATGATAAGCGGTTTTCAGCAAGGTATTCTCTGCAAGCACTGAAATTATAGGTAACAGATAGTTTTGTGATAGGATAATTTGTAACGAGCAACAAGTAACAAAAGTAAATAAAGTGCAGCAAGGTGGCCCAATCCTTTTTGTAGCAAAGGACAAGCCTGGACAAACTCTTATATAAATAAAAGCGCTCCCGAGGACACATGGGAATTATTGTCAAGCTAGTTTTCATCACATTCATATGATTCGCGTTCGGTACTTTGATAATTTGATATGTGGGTGGACCGGTGCTTGGGTGCTGCCCTTACTTGGACAAGCATCCCACTTATTATTAACCCCTATTGCAAGCATCCGCAACTACAAAAGAAGTATTAAGGTAAACCTAACCATACCATGAAACATGTGGATCCAAATCAGCCCCTTACGAAGCAACGCATAAACTAGGGTTTAAGCTTCTGTCACTCTAGCAACCCATCATCTACTTATTACTTCCCAATGCCTTCCTCTAGGCCCAAACAATGGTGAAGTGTCATGTAGTCGACATTGAGATAACACCACTAGAGGAGAGACAACATACATCTCATCAAAATATTGAACGAATACCAAATTCACATGACTACTAATAGCAAGACTTCTCCCATGTCCTCAGGAACAAACGTAACTACTCACAAAGCATATTCATGTTCATAATCAGAGGAGTATTAATATGCATATAGGATCTGAACATATGATCTTCCACCAAATAAACCAACTGTATCAACTACAAGGAGTAATCAACACTACTAGCGACCTACAGGTACCAATCCAAGACTTAGAGACAAGAATTGGATACAAGAGATGAACTAGGGTTTGAGAGGAGATGGTGCTGGTGAAGATGTTGATGGATATTAGCCCTCTCCCGATGAGAGGAGCGTTGATGATGACGATGGCGATGATTTCCCCCTCCCGGAGTGAAGTGTCCCCGGCAAAACAGCTCTGCCGGAGCCCTAGATTGGTTCCGCCAAGGTTCCGCCTCGTGGCGGCGGAGTCTCGTCCTGAAAGCTTGCTTGTGATTTTTCTTTGGACGAAAGACTTCATATAGCAGAAGATGGGCATCGGAGGGCCACCAGGGGGCCCACGAGGCAGGGGGCGCGCCTAGGGGGGTAGGGCGCGCCCCCTACCCTCGTGGCCAGGGTGTGGGCCCCCTCTGGTATTTCTTCCGCTCAATATTTTTTATTATTTCCAAAAATAACTTTCGTGGAGTTTCAGGACTTTTGGAGTTGTGCAGAATAGGTCTCTAATATTTGCTCCTTTTCCAGCCCAGAATTCCAGCTGCCGGCATTCTCCCTCCTTATGTAAACCTTGTAAAATAAGAGAGAATAGGCATAAGTATTGTGACATAATGTGTAATAACAGCCCATAATGCAATAAATATCGATATAAAAGCATGATGCAAAATGGACGTATCAGCGCTCATCCAGTTCCTCCGTGAGAACTGGGGCATCTTCGCATGGAAACCTTCTGACATGCCGGGTGAACCTAGGGGACTGGCTGAGCATCGTTTGTGAGTCGACCTGAAAGTAAAACCAGTCAAGGAACATCTTCGACGGTCCGCCGTACAGAAGAGAAAGGCAATTGGTGAGGAAGTGGCTCGGCTCCTTGCAGCGAGTTCATCTAAGAGATTTACCACTCCGAGTGGCTCGCCAATGTTGTCATGGTCCCCAAGAAGGACGATTCACTTCGCATGTGCATTGACTTCAAACATATCAATCGGGCCTGCCCGAAAGATCATTTTCCTCTCCCCCGCATCGACCAAATCATCGACTCGACTGCGGGATGTGAGCGATTGTCTTTTCTGGACGCCTATTCCGGGTATCATCAGATCCGACTGTATGGACCCGATGAGATAAAAACGGCTTTCATTACTCCATTCGGATGCTTCTGTTATGTCACCATGCCATTCGGCCTGAAGAACGCCGGAGCCACATTCATGAGGATGATTCAGAAGTGTTTGCTCACTCAAATCAGTCGGAATGTGGAAGCATACATGGATGACATTGTGGTCAAGTCTCGTAAGGGTTCCGACCTGCTGGCTGACCTTGCTGAAACTTTTGCCAACCTCAGAAGGTATGATATCAAGCTTAATCCATCAAAGTGCACATTCGGAGTTCCTGGTGGAAAGTTACTCGGTTTCCTCGTTTCCGAACAAGGGATCGACGCTAACCCAGAGAAAGTTGGTGCTATACTCCGGATGAAACGTCCTGTGCGTGTGCATGATGTCCAGAAGCTTACTGGTTGTTTGGCCGCCTTGAGTCGATTCATTTCTCGCCTCAGTGAAAAGGCATTGCCTCTTTACCGACTGATGAAGAAGTCTGATAAGTTCGAGTGGACTCCTGAAGCTGATGCAGCATTTGCAGAGCTCAAAGCCCTGCTTTCCACCCAGCCAGTGCTCGCTGCTCCAATCAGCAAAGAGCCTTTGCTGCTTTACATTGCAGCCACAGGACAAGTTATCAGTACAGTACTCACGGTCGAGCGGGAAGAAGAAGGAAAAGCCTATAAAGTTCAGCGCCCAGTATATTATGTTTCTGAAGTTCTGACTTCATCAAAGCAAAGCTATCCACATTATCAGAAGCTTGTTTATGGGATTTACATGACCACGAAGAAGGTTGCACATTATTTCTCTGATCACTCCATTACAGTCGTCAGCGACGCACCATTATCAGAGATTCTGAACAACAGAGATGCAACTGGTCGAGTGGCAAAGTGGGCGATTGAACTCATTCCCTTGGATATCAAGTTTGAGGCAAAGAAAGCTATCAAGTCCCAAGCAATAGCAGATTTCCTCGCCGAGTGGATCGAACAGCAACTTCCGACTCAGGTTCACTCGGAGCATTGGACCATGTTCTTCGATGGATCCAAGATGCTGAACGGTTCTGGTGCTGGGGTGGTGTTGGTATCCCCCCGAGGTGACAAACTCAGCTATGTTCTCCAGATTCACTTCGACTCCTCCAACAATGAAGCTGAATACGAAGCACTTCTGTACGGGTTGCGTATGGCCATTTCACTTGGCGTCCGTCGCCTCATGATCTATGGCGACTCGGATTTAGTGGTCAATCAAGTGATGAAGGAGTGGGACGTTAGAAGCCCAGCTATGACTGGCTATTGTAATGCAGTGAGAAAGTTAGAGAAGAAGTTTGAGGGGTTAGAGCTCCATCACATACCCCGACTAAAAAATCAAGCAGACGATGATCTGGCAAAGATAGGTTCCAAGAGGGAAGCCATTCCCAGCAACGTGTTTTGGAGCATATTCATTCACCTTCAGTTCAAGAAGATCCTTTCACTGAAGAGCCCCCGCAACCAAAGAGTGGCACAGATCCGACTGAAGTCGAAGTCCCAGCCGTGGTCGACTTGATCATGGAGGTTTTGGTCATCACTCCCGAATGGACAGTGCCGTACATTTCATACATTCTCGGGAGGGAACTCCCGGAGGATGAAGAAGAAGCTCGACAGATCGTGTGTCGATCCAAAGCCTTCACTGTAATAAGAGGACAGTTGTTCAGAGAAAGTGTGACTGGAGTCTGCCAGAAATGCATAACACCAGAAGAAGGTCGAGTGATCCTCATGACATCCACTCGGGGACCTGTGGTCACCATGCATCCTCTCGGACCATCGTGGCCAAAGCATACCGAGCAGGATTTTATTGGCCACGAGCAAATGAGATGGCAAAAGAAATAGTCGACAAATGTGAAGGTGGCCAGTTTTACTCCAACATGTCTCACAAGCCTGCATCAGCCCTGAAGACCATTCCACTCATCTGGCCCTTTGATGTTTGGGGATTGGATATGGTTGGACCTCTAAGGACTGGTAGGAGCGGCTTCACTCACGTGCTCGTAGCAGTCGACAAATTCACCAAATGGATTGAAGCCAAACCTATCAAAAACCTTGAAGCCAGTACTGCTGTCAGTTTCATCAGAGAGTTAACAATCAGATATGGTGTTCCGCACAACATCATCACTGACAATGGTTCGAACTTCGATTCTGATGAGTTCAGAGCCTTCTGTGCTTCCCAAGGCACTCGAGTCAACTATGCTTCAGTCGCCCACCCCCGGTCGAATGGACAAGCTGAAAGAGCAAACGGACTGATTCTCAAAGGACTGAAACCCCGACTGATGCGTGATCTCAAGCACGCAGCAGGCGCCTGGGTCGATGAACTTCCATCAGTTCTTTGGGGATTGAGGACAACTCCCAATCGGTCGACTGGCTGAACTCCATTCATCTTGGTTTATGGAGCTGAAGTTGTACTTTCGAGTGACTTGCTCCACAATGCACCCCGAGTCGAGCTTTTCTCAGAAGATGAAGCAGAACAGGCACGGCAAGATGCAGTTGATCTCCTGGAAGAGGAAAGAGAGATGGCCCTGATCCAGTCGACCATCTATCAGCAAGACTTGCGTCGATTCCATGCCAGAAACGTGAGGGGTCGGGCATTTCAGGAGGGAGACTTGGTTCTCCGAGTGGATCAGCAGAAGCCACACAAGCTTGCTCCTGCCTGGGAAAGCCCCATCATTGTCACCAGAGTACTCCACAACGGAGCATACCACCTTTACAATGTCGAGCACAAGAAAGACGAGCCGCACGCTTGGAATGCGGAGCTGCTCGGCCCCTTTTATACTTAACCACTCAGTCTGTTGAGGTGTAATAAGAAATACCTTTGTAGTTTGTTTATCAAAGACAAGAGTTTTACAGTCTTCTAAAATGATTGCCGTTGCTTATATTTGTGTCTGAAATCCCCCAGTGGGTGACTTAGCCGCGAATCCGTTTCGCCTAAGTTTTAAAAATCCTACTGAGTGGTGAGCTACCCTCCCACTCGGGGGCTTAGTTGCAGTCCAGTACTCGCCTAAGTTTGAAAAATCCCACCGAGTGATGAGCAACCCTCCCACTCGGGGGCTTAGCTGCAGTCCAGTACTCGCCTAAGTTTGAAAAATCTCACCGAGTGATGAGCAACCCTCCCACTCGGGGGCTTAGCTGCAGTCCAGTACTCGCCTAAGTTTGAAAAATCCCACCGAGTGATGAGCAACCCTCCCACTCGGGGGCTTAGCTGCAGTCCAGTACTCGCCTAAGTTTGAAAAATCCCACCGAGTGATGAGCAACCCTCCCACTCGGGGGCTTAGCTGCAGTTCAGTACTCGCCTAGGTTTAAAAATTCCCACCGAGTGGTGAGCAACCCTCCCACTCGAGGGCTTAGCTGCAGTCCAGTACTCGCCTAAGTTTGAAAAATCCCACCGAGTGGTGAGCAACCCTCCCACTCGGGGGCTTAGCTGCAGTCCAGTACTCGCCTAAGTTTGAAACACATCCCTATCCGCAAGGACGGCGAGGTGCAGGTCGACTGCAACCTTCTCCTCAGAGTTGCGCCAAAAGTATAACGTACGCTCCATCCTCATCGGCAAGGACGACGAGGTGCAGGTCGACTACAACCTTCTCCTCAGACCTGCGCCACAAGTATAACATGCTGTCCATCCTCATCCGCAAGGACGATGAGGTGTAGGTTGAATGGAACCTCTTCCTCAGAGCTGCATCTCAAGTATAAAAAAATATTCCGAGTGAAGAACAAATTCCACTCGAAGGCAAGCACAAACATATTCGGAGATAAACTAAATTCAGATAAATCCTAAGGTTCCGACCTTGGATTAAAGTACTCGGGCGTCAAGCCCGAAGGAGTTTAACGGTTACAAAATCACTCGGCATTCCGAGGCAAATTTAAGGTGAGGCATAAAAGTTTGTTCACTCCGCAGGAGGAGGGTTGGCAGGCTCGACGAATTCGTCCAGGTCGATTCCGTCAGCAATTCGAGTGGCAGCAGCAATGAAGGTCTCCATGAAATATTGGAAGTCATGCTTCTTGGTGTTGGCAACCTTGATCGCTGCCAGCTTCTCTTCTCGCGCTTCCTTGCAGTGGACACGAACCAAAGACAGAGCCACATCAGCGCCGCACCGGGCAGAAGACTTCTTCCATTCTTGCACTCGGCCGGGAATCTCATTAAGTCGAGTCATCAGAGACTCGAGGTCATTCTGGAGCGTTGCCCTTGGCCAGAGTGCTGTGTCGATCCGCGACATTGCGACCTTCAGTCGAGCGAGATACTCAACAACACCAGCAACACGAGATTCCAATCGAAGTACATTCATGACAGCCTCGTCTTTCACTAGAGAATGGATGGGGTCCAAGCTTGTCTCAACTCGCCCAGTCTCTTCCTCGAAGTTCCGGCAAAATTCTGCACGAACGATTCAAAGATGAGTCAGTGGTTGTATATCGAGTCGACAATAACGAGCCAGTCGGTTCAAAGAAAATACCTTCAAGCATGACGAACAGCTTCTTGGCAAGACCTCCCAGATAATTCTCGAGATCGTCCCTCTTGCGAGCAATGCCTTCCATCTTCTCGTTCAGATTGTTCTTGTCCTTCTTCAGGCGAGTCGCTTCCTTATTGGCTTCATCAAGGGCAGTTTTCAGCTTGGCGTTTTCTTCCTCCAGTTTGCCGACTGAAGCTAGCTTTTGATCAGCGAGTGCAGTTTTCTCGTCAGCTGCTTTCTGTGCGGCTACAAGATCTTGGTCTTTCTTCGCCAGAGCTTGATTCATTTTCTCTGAAAGAAACAACGATCGGTTCAGAAAAAGCAAGATAGAATCGGTTCAGAGACAAATCAGTCGGCAAGCTTTCTCTTACCAGCAGCTTCATCATTGGCCTTCTGCAGATTTGTCTTGGCCAATTCTAGATCGAGGTTGAGCTGAATCTGTTTTTTCTCCAATTCAGCAAAACGAACTCCGAGTTTACAAGATTTCTGTAATCAAGAGACAGCCAATCAACAGATAGAAAGATTAGTTACTTCAGAACAATGGTCCGATAAATTCAAGTTGTTTTCAGACCATAGTCGACTGCCCGCAGTCAACCACGGTCTCGGGGACTACACCCAGTGGGTGCACTTAGCGTGCCCCCACTGGTCCAGTTTCCACTTGACATGGTCTATCCAGGCCCAGTGTAAAAAAAGAAGCAAGTTGTTCTCAGACCGTCGCCAACTGCCCGCAGTCGACCACGATCTCGGGGACTACACCCAGTGGGTGCACTAAGCATGCCCCCACTGGTCCAGTTTCCACTCGACGTGGTCTGTCCAGGCCAAGTGAGAAAATTCTAATTCCAATTTTAAGACTACAGTCGACTGCCCGCAGTCAACTATAGTCTCGGGGACTACACCCAGTGGGTGCACTCAGCGTGCCCCCACTAGTTACAAGATCCAATCGACACAACCTAGTCGACTAAAGACACAAATTTGCTCAGTGACAAGTCAAAACACCCAATGGGTGTACAAATGCGAAACGCAGACAGATGAAAAGATTTTTTCAAAGGAAGTTTTCAGGTACCATATCCTAACAGAACAAGCAGCAAGTTAAAGAGTCAGTCGGTGATCAACCAACCTGGACGTTGCTCTGAAGAGCTGAGCTGGCGTCGTAAGCCGCTTGGCTGGCTTCCCGGACCATCTTCATCTTTTCCATCATGATGCCCGCTTGGCGTATGGCTTCCTTGGCAGCACCCACTTGGTCCTCTGGGACATGATGGGCGGCAAAGAGCGAAGATGGATCGGCTAGAGTTTGAGCAGTTGACGCCGAAGGCTGAGCACTCGTCAGTGGTACGGCGAAAGTTACGGAAGTCCGATTGGCGTTGCCACCTTCCTGGATCGATGTTTTGGTCGCCGACGCAGACTGAGGTGTCTTTCCAGCTGACGCTTTCCTGTTTCTTCTCCCCTGGGGCATCAGTGGCACGTCTTCGTCATCATCTGGAAGATCAATGACATGGGGAGGAGCTGCAAAAGAATCAATTGCTAGAAGTTCAATCGACCAATAAAACGACCGAGTAAATAAGGATAGGACTATGAGAATCGTACCTGGATTGGAGGTGACGGCATCTTCCATTTCTTCGTCTTCATTCTTGTAAGCGGAAGTCTCGGAGGTAGCGGCACTGCAGATTCCAAGATTCAGTCGGTCATAACAGTGAGTCGACCAAGACCCGGTTCGTATTAAACAAGGAATTCAAGTCCAACTATTACCCGGAAACAGTAGGGATGGTCACTTTGATCTTGGGCAAGGCTTTCGGCGGTTTTGATGGCGCAACTTTCGGCTGCTTCGGTGCCTTTTCAGTTGGCGCTGGAGAAGACGTCCGAGGACGCTTTGATGACTGCCCGGTTTGCGCGGTCGCCTTGCCGCGGGCGCTTGCCGGATCGTGGGTGAGCTTGGATCGCCTTTCCCTACGAGGAGGTGCCGACCTCTTCTTCATGACTCGGGTCGTCGCTATCCTCGTCCTCTTCACCATCAGAATGCCACTCGCCGCTCTTGCCTCCGCTCGCCTCCCCCTCTTGGTCATGTTCCTGCTCTCCGTTAGGCATCGAATACATCTCAGTAAGGGCCTGCACATTACAAGCAGTTGCATGATGAATTAAGATAACACTCGGCAATTCAGAGTTGGACCTTGTCTGTTTCATACAAGTTGTCGAGTGGAGGGACTCTCCTGGCCCCCCTGGGGTTATCTTTGTTGCCAATAATGCCCCTCAACCACTTCTCCACCGTATCCTCATCAACGTCTTCTGGATGGATCCGAGTGGAATCGTCAATGCCCGAATACATCCACATCGAATGGTCACGGGCTTGAAGCGGCTGAATGCGGCGCCTGAGGAAGACTTCCAACAGATCCATGCCGGTCACGCCATCACGGATGAGCTGGACCACTCGCTCAACCAGCACCTTCACCTCCGCTTTCTCCCCCGGAGTCACTTTCAAGGCGGAGGGCTTCTCTACTCGAGCCATGGAAAAGGGGGGAAGTCCAGTCGACTGGCCTGGAGTCGGCTGGTCTTTGCAGTAAAACCAAGTCGACTGCCATCCTCGGACTGACTCGGGAAGGATTATGGCTAGAAAAGAGCTCTTACCCCTCATCTGAATCCCAAGACCCCCACACATCTGGATCACTTTTTTCCTCTCATCACTTAGATTAGCTTTTTTGACCAACTGAGAGCGACACATGAAAATATGCTTGAAGAGGCCCCAGTGCGGTCGACAACCCAAGAAATTCTTGCACATAGACACGAAAGTGGCAAGATAGACGATGGTGTTGGGGGAAAAGTGATGAAGTTGTGCTCCAAAGAAGTTCAAGAAAGCTCGGAAAAAAGGATGAGGCGGCAAAGAAAACCCGCGGTCGACGTGAGTGGCGAGGAGGACACACTCACCCTCCTGCGGTCGGGGCTCGGTCTCGTCCCCCGGGAGCCGCGCGGATCCGTGGGGGATCAATCCCTCCTCGGCCAGATCGTCGATGTCGTCCTAACGAATCGTCGACCGGATCCAGTCGCCCTGGATCCAGCCGCGCGGCAGACCAGACCTCCACGAAGATCCGCCCCGGCTGGACTTCTTCCCCTTCGCCTTCGTCGTCGCCTTCTTCACGCGCTCCAAAGCCACCGTCTTCTCCTTCCCCATCGCAGCAGGCGGAGCTCGAACAGAGCGGCGGCGCTGGGGCAGGAGCGGATGCAGTGGAGAAAACAGAGAAGGAAGAGGAAGAATCGGAACGCACTGTTCAAAAAACCCCGTCTGACGCCTTATATGAGGTTGCTTCCGAGTGACTGACCTGTGTACCCGGGTGATCTTATCAAATCCCGCAACAGTCACGCGAGCGATACGTGGCGAAAAAGGCGGCGCGGAAATTGAGGCGGCCCTGCCTTATCCAACCCGATTGACGCGGCCTCCTCCGCCCCGCGCGCTTCCCAAAAATTTGAATCCCGCGAGATCCGCGGGCAACAGAGCAACCTGTCAGACAGGAGATTTTCTCAATATCAACGCTCAAAGCTTTTCAGCAAAAGTTCACTCGACAAAACCAAGAATGGATCAAGGCGACTGAAAAAGAAGTTGGTGTCACTGTGTTGATTCATTGATCCCAACAAGACACTTCCGAAGCGCAGAAGTTGAATCGGGAATATTTTCAACTCCTTCTCCACTCAAACCCTGAACCATTCGGGGGCTAATGATGAAGCCATGTACCTAGGGTAGGGTCATAGGCCTGACCTAGACACCCTCCCCAAGGGCATCACCCTAAAACCAGAAGCATTCGAAGGGTACCATCATCCACTCGACCAGAGACATTCCACTCGGAAGAATCAATGTCACTCGACCGTCACAGAAACCACTTGACATACAGAAGATCTAAAGTCACTCTACACAGTAAACGGTCGGGCGTTTACTCATAGACTTAATTATCATTTATAACACTTTATTGCAGACGTTACCTGTAACGCTTCCTCTTTATGAACATTGAACCCTGTGTAACGGAGGGGAGCTGGGGTCCTGGCGCACTCTATATAAGCCACCCCCCTCCTCTGGGACAAGGGTTCGCACCCCCTGTAACACACACACGCATAATCCAGTCGACCGCCTCCGGGCACCGAGACGTAGGGCTATTACTTCCTCCGCGAAGGGCCTGAACTCGTAAAACTCGTGTGTACAACTTCGCCATAGTTAGGATCTTGCCTCTACATACCTACCCCCCATTCTACTGTCAGCCTTAGATCCACGACAGTAGCCCAACCCAACCCGTCCTCATTTCTTCCCACTCCCTCCCCTCCGCGCCGTCATCTTCCAATCCCCTCGTCTTCAACCGCTAGTCATGGCCCGGTAGAGGTTCACCACCTACGCCATGCTCACTCTGGAGTGGCGGTTGCAATTCCTGGAGGATATCCGGGAGGCGCGAAGCTCGGATCGTAGTCGGCCTACCTCTAGACTCACCGGAGTTGGAGGAGGAGGAGGAGGAGACGGCCACGAAGGATGCAGAGTCAGAGGAGGAGGAGGTTGAAGGCGAGGCTGTACTGGCGCCTCCAGCTGTGGGCTTCGCCATGGCCGACGCCTTGGTGGAGTTTTAACACGCCCAAGCGGAGGAGGCGGCGGAGCAGTAGGCCATCATTGACTCCATTACATCGGAGGCGGAGATGGACGCAAACCGTCGTGTACTCTGGGAGGCGGACAAGGTGCTAGAGGAAGTCTACAAATTCACGAACCTTTTTTCAAACACATGAACTTTTTTCAACTTTTTTTCAAATCGGCATTTTTTTCGAATGCATCAATATATTCACATGCACAAACATTTTCCAAAGACCAACTTGTTTTCTAGAATCTAGGAAGATTTTTCAATTTCATGAACAGTTTTTCAAAATCGGTGAACTCCTCTCCAAATCCGTGAACTTTTTTCAAAGTCATGAATTTTGTTTTACATAATCAATTAACATTTTTCAAATATACAAGATTTTTTTGAAATCTGCAAACTTTTTATAAGATCATGAATTTTTTTGAACTCATGAACTTTTTTGAACTCATGAACTTTTTTGAATACATGATTTTTTTTTCCGAACTTTTTGAAGAAAACAATTCTTCCAAAAGATATGGGTTGACCTGTGATCAACGGGAACCACGGATGTGTGCAGTGGGTGCGCCTTGGCGAGCTACCAGGTCGCCCGTTTGATGGGCCGGCAAATGACTACAGGTCGCCCGTTTGATGCAGCCAACATTATTTGGGCCACTGGCTGGGCTATCCCAAATACGTTGGGCCCATTTTTTAGGCTCTTCCTATCATCTTTCCCCCCAAATCAACCGACCTGAAATCTCTCTGCTTCTTGAAATCGGTCGCAGCGGGAGACGCTCTGTCCGTCGTCTATATACCCTCCCTCGCCGTCCTTCCTCCCCTCCCATTGTTTCTCGTAGCTTCCTTCTTCCTTCCGTCCCCTCCCTATTAGGGTCACCTGGGCGTTCTTGCGAAGCTGTTCGAGCGAGGGGAGATGGCGGGCAAGCGGAAGGCCGACGACAACCTGACCGGAACAAGGCATCTGGCTGCGCGGACGGAGCCTACAGCCGGCGACGACCTCGCCGGTACATCGGCGCAGACTTCAGGGCCGACGGCGAATGCAGCCGGGGACGGCATTGCCGGGACTTCGCAGGCGCTTGCGGGGCTGACGGCGGCGACTACAGGCTCCGCCGGCGGCTCTTCCCAGTTCGGTGGAGGTGGGTGCCCAAGAAATCAAAGCATACGAAGAGTGCGGGGTTCGTTCTTGCGTTGATGCCCGCTTCTTGGATTGTAACATCCGGTACCTTCGTTTCTTGCAGTTCTCGGGAGCGGGGCCTGGTCGGGGCAGAGGGGAAGGGGACTCGCTCCGCCGCACCGGCAGACTTTTCCAGGGAAGACGGCGACTACACCAGCCTTCTCAGTAGGTGGAGGTGGGTGGCAAAGAAATCAAATCATACGAGCTAGCGCGTCCTTCGTTCTTGCGTTGATGCCGGTTCTTGGATCGTTTCTTGCAGCTGCTCGCGGGGCCGGGGGCGGGTCGGGGTACAGGGGATTCTCCCAGCCGCAGCCGCATAGGAGGGCGCCATCTCAGGGGATGCTTCGGCCGCCGCTGGGCAATCCACGTGAGTCCCCTCCCAAGAACAGCGCCAATTCTTTCTTTCTGATCCATGCGGTTCTTGATTCTTCATTGACGTCGGAGTTGGATTTCTTGGTTTCTGTTGCAGCCGGTGGGCGTCCGGCCTTCACCTACCAGTACCATAACCAGATCGCCGGCCCCTTGCAGACAGGAACAGGCCACTCCGGCTCCAGCGGGGTAATTTGCGATGCATTATTTCCCATTCATTCGTTATTTGGGCTTGTCCTGCCGCCATGAACTCATTGATTTCTTCTTGGATCTTTGCATTGGTCACCAGCCTTCTTCGGCCATCACTTCCGCAAGCGCGCCAGGTGCTCCAGTTCCAGTCAGTCCCCTCGTCGAGGCGTGCCCTCGTTGCAAGAGGCCCCCCACGTTCGTGTTTTCGGGATGTGCGCCATTTTGCGTGGATTGCTACGCCAAGATCGTCCTCAGCAACGTGCTTCAGAAGCACCCGGAGATCCGCTACGTGCATCCGCCTCCAGGGGCTGCGGCCATTAGGCCTTCTTCCAGTTCCAGCTCGAGCTCGGCCGTCGGTTCGGGGCCGATCTGCCCGGCTTGTGGCCACCCCTTGGGCACCGGCAACAGGGCGTGCAGGTTTTGCCACAGCAACGGCCCTCCACCGCCAGGGCTCGGCTAGCTCACATCATATCTCGTCGCTCCAATGTCTTCTGAACTCTGGGAGCCTTTTCTACTTGCTCTGTTTTGACAAAGATGCTTGCTCTGTTTCGACAAAGATGTGGCCAAATGTGGCAATACATACATACATACAGTAGAGCAGGGACACTATATACTTGATTGTTTCCTTTGTCAGTGACATTATAGAGTGATACTCTTCATACTTGCTGTGGATGTCAGTGTGCAATCTGATTCGTTAATCTTTGGTTCCTGTACTAATCTTTGGCTCCATTCCTACGCTTTGATTTTGCCTCAGTTGTCTGGCTGGATCACTTTCGGTTCTTCGTTGGTACTGGTTCAGTTTGAGACTACACTTTTTATTATACAAGTGATCAAATTGACGATCAGTTCAAAACCTAACAGTATGCTATGGCCAATACCTATAATAGGTCATTTGGGGAGGGGAACTTTTGGTTTAGGACATCGATAAGTACCGACCGTTCGGTCTGGGAGTGGACTCGTTCCTCACTGGAAAGCCAATCGACCGAACGGTGTCATTCGGGACGACAAGCCCAGCCCGAACACCATCACCCCAGGCCTTTTTCTGCGTTGAAAAAAAGAAGAAAAAAAAACAGTTTGTCCAAAAGCTATTTTGACTAAGAAAGCCCACTTTTGGCTATGAATAATAAAGGCCAGATTTTGGCATGATAGATATAAAATAAAGAACAAGATACAACTAGAAAATCACTATGGGTTGAAGCCCAAAAAAATTGCAATTATCTTTATAAGAAAATTTTGCCATGTTCAAAAAAAAGATCTTTTTATGCAAAATGGCTACCATGATGGCAAAAAATGTGGATTAAAAATCTGTATGCTATTTTTACTATATAAACAAAGAGACAAAAAAGTGGATTGAAACTTGCCATCATATGGAGCAGAAAAAAAAAAGCACCATCTTTTGTGTAGTGGTGATTGCCATGTTTTGTAAAGTAAATGTACCATAGTCTATAGAAGCAAAAAATTACCATGAACAATGGAAAAGTCAAAATCTGCCGTGGATGTAAAGTATTTTTGCCATGGCAAAAATAGAACTCAAACTTGGCATGCTCCATTAGAAAGTAAATGTGTCATGAGTGACAAAAAGTAAATTTGCCATGTATGTTAAATAAAAATTGGCATGGCAATAGAAAGTTAATTTTGCCATGGAAATAAAAAGGTTAATTTTGCCATGGTAAAAATTGCCATGTATGTTCAAGTAAATTTGCCATGTACTTCCGAGTAATAGTCGCCATGGCAATTAAGGTAAAATTTTGAATGGCAAAAGTTAAAAGTAAATTTTTTGACATGGCAAAAAGAATAAAATTTGCCATGTATGTTCAAGTAAATTTGCCATGTACTTACAAGTAAATTTGCCATGGCAATTAAGGTAAAAATTTGCCATGGCAACTTAAAAGTAAAAAAATTGCCATGTATGTAATAGTAAATTTGCCAAGTAATTAAAGGTAAAATTTCCATGGCAATGAAGCTAAAAATTTGCCATGGAACAAAAAGTAAAAGTTGACATGGCAAGGTAGAAAGTTAAATTTGCCATGCTCCATGAATTTTACTTAGTTTTGGCATGGCAAATAAAAGATAAATTTTTCCATGACAAAAAAAGGTAAATTTGACATGGAAAAAATGAGTAAATAATCGCATGGCAAAAAAAAGGAAAAAAAAGTGCCATGTATGTGCAAAGTAAATTTGCCATGGCAAAATGAAAGGGAAATTTTGCCATGTCATGATAAAGGAAAAATTGCCATGTTGTAAAAGAATAAGAAAAGATTTGCCATGCCCACAGCCAAAAAAGTGCTGAAAATTGCCATGGCAATTTTTTAGATTGTGAACTTGGGTGAAAATTGCCATCATAGAAAACAAAGGAGAAGAAAAAAGTCTATATTTGCCATGGCCAAAAGAAGACTAAATTGCCATGGCAATTTATAGAATGTAAAAAAGTCTATATTTGCCATGTTTCTACACAAAACTGACCAAAAAATACCAAAAAGTTTATTCATATCCATCAGGTTCAAACAACCAATGCATTATTCGATTCATAGGTACATATGTTCAAGAATTACATAAAAACCAAATAAAGAATAATGAACCACAGTTGTATACTTGTACTATTAAAGACGGTAAAGAAAGAGGCGAAATATATTCTGGTTGCTGAACAAGGTGAAGCGGAATGCCCATATTGTGCCCTCCTCCACGCAGAAGGCACGCACGACTCTAGTCCAACCCCTTGTGATGGCCGGTCGCCCATCCTTCATGGTCTTCATGAAAACATCTAGATAATCATCATGTTCTGGTAGAAATACTTTAACCTTTGCATGCCCATCAATCATGTAGTTTGAGAGGTAATTTTGAGTAAACTGCTTTGGCAACCACTGCAAAGGAAAAAGATTCAGACATTGTCATGTAACACAACTCATTATGGCCAGTAAAAAGAAGGTTGCAGAGTTCTTACTTACCATCCTGTAGTTCGTTGTTGTCTTGGATAAAGTATAAACAAATAGTTTAATTGCCATCTTTGGACCCATTTTACTAACAATCTTTATCAGCTTCCTCACTTGATGCTGGTTCATCGATATCTCATTGCCCCATACGCAGAAAGGGTCAAAGCGCGGATCTTTACCAATGACATATGCACCTGAAAGCACCAAGTTAATATTAGAAGTTAAACATCAATTGCACAATGATGTAGTATAACACTCTTTTATAATATGTCTATATACATCCGTATGTGGTAGTCCGTTTGAAATCTCTAAAAAGACAAATATTTAGGAACGGAGGGAGTATCTTATGACATCCAATATACTCACATATTAGATGAACTGACATCTTATATTATGGGCCGAAAGGAGTTTAGTGCATTCTTACAAATTATCGGCTGATTAACTGCTGCTGTATCCATGGGTTACAGTTAGTGTGAGCTAGTTCGGGCTCAAATAGCCCTAAAGTATATCTAAACATGAGGGCTGGTTTGAACTAGTTGCATATATAACCCACCTAAAAAATTATCCAACCCAAGAGGTGGTAATTGGAGCTAGTTCTCCTAGTGCATTTATTGTCAATCTAACCCTGCCATCCAAACAACTCTTTGGATGGAGTTAGTTCAGGGTTAGTCAGGAGCTAGAAACTAACTCTAACCTCTAGCTAAGTTGAGTATCCAAACAGGGTTGTGTTATTGTTGTTGTTGCTGCTGCTGCTGCTCTTCTACGTATATCTAGACATCATTAGAACATTAATGTAACACTCTTCCTTGTTGCTATGTAGCCTAGGATTGGATATTTAGACATTAAGTACAGTGCATGTTGCTATGTAGCCTCAGATATATTACATATGGCCCTAGTTAACCTAAGAATAAATGGGTTGCAGATATATTCAGTTAAAAGTCCGATTCACCTATTAGTCCCTTATTAGCCGCCGGCCTATATGGTACCAGCTACCGATATCCTGAACAGTGAGCAGATATAAGACATGGGATGAAACTAACCTCGATGGAAAACAGCAGTCGTTCCCAAAATTGTCCTATGCAGGTACATCGAGAAGCATGTTAATCACAACAGGCTAAACATCAACCAAAATTATCCATGGCAGACAAAATAATCTCCAAAAGATAGCTTCAGTGTGCAGGTTTAAGCACGCTAGTAAAGCAAAACAAGTGGAAAGGTGTGCTAACTGCAACAGGCCTAACATTTAATAACAAGCAAACATAGTTATTCAAACTGGTATTGTGCCGGTCTAAGTACACTGGTTATTGTTAAATAAAAATGGAAAGGCGTGTTAACTACAAGATGCAGCAACCAAATGTAGTCATTCATAGTGGTATTGTTGAAACTGGTACAGATGAAATTGAACTGCACAGTTCATACTTGCACATATAGAACATCACGTTGTGAATAACTGGAATAAACAAGGCATATTACGAACAACCAAAGATAGCATTTGAAACTGGACGTATGCTTACTACGGACAACCGAACAATCAAAAAACTTTAAAAGAGGCATATGCTAGCTATAACAGGCTTAACAGCAAGCAAATATATGCATTCCTATCGGTATGTTTGAAGCTGGATTGATGAAATGTACTTCACAATAAATAATTGCACATATAGAGCATCACATTGTGAATAACTGAAATAAACAAGGCATACTGCGAACAACCAGATATAGCAATTAAAACTGGACATATTCTCACTACACTACAAAAGGGACTCGACGAAACAAATCATGGGTTTCCCCTTGTGAAGAGGCACAGCAAAACAAATCATGGGTTTCCTCACTTGTCACAGATGGGCTCGTTCCCGTGGGAAGAGCACGGACCCTGGATGCGCTCCATGTTGTCGCAGATGGGCTCCTTCCCCTTGGAAGAGCACGGCTGTAGGGTGCCCTCCCTGATGTCGCAGACGGGCGCTTTCCCCTTGGAAGAGCCGGAGAGGGTGTCCTCCTCGTGGTCGCTGTCGATGAGGTCTGACTTGGAAGCTGTGGATCCCAAGCCAGCTTCGCAGAACATGTCCTTCAGAAATGACAAAAGGGGCTCGATGACGATGTAGAATGGCAAATTGTTGACAGCGAGCCAGAGGAGATCAGCGGAGGGGCCATGGATGAGATCGACGGCGGTTGAACCCGAGGGGTCGGGGGTGGGCCACTTAACCTATGACATAGCCCGCCTCAGGCCGTCGCTGTCGATGACCTCGATGTCGTAGCCGGCGGCCGAGACATGCCCGCATACTCTAGCCCGCTGCTTGAGTGCCTGCTGCCAGTAATGGTCCTTAGCTTCCTCGGCGACGACGGGCGAAGAGACCGCTATACACCTCTTTTGGGCCAGTCGCTCCTCGAGCTCCACGGGAAGCGTAGCCCTGCTTAGGCTGCAATGCTCTGGAGTGGGGGATGGGGATGGGGATGGGGATCTGTGGGAAAGGTGGCGTTTGGCAGGCGTCATCTAAGAAACTCAGGGCGGCCTGGGTATGGAGATCGGTGGGTAAGCTGCACGAGCAAACCGGGAGATGTTGACAATGGAGGCCTTGCGGCGGCGGCGACAGCGGCGGCGAGGACCTTGCTAGGGTTTCGAGCGAGGGAGGGTGTGTGTGTGTGTGTGTGTGTCTGCGCGCACGCCCGAGGAGGTTTTGGTGTGTGTGTGTGTTGTGTGTGTGTGTGTGGAGGGGGGCGGGGGGTGTTTAAGGAAATGACGTGGGTATTAAATTTTTTACTAAGCGGGAGTCAAACGCGGGAGTGAAATGCCGGGGCTATTGAAAATTTTGATGATAGTGCATCGCACATGGTCCGGAGATAACAACCGTGCGTTATGAAACAGAAAAACCCTCGAGGCGGGCAGATATTTTCTAGGGATGCAAGCAGGATTGGGAACAAGAAACATCGCACACGGTCCGAAGATAACAACCGTGTGTTATGAAACAGAAAAACCCTCGAGGCGGGCAGATATTTTCTAAGGATGCAGGCAGGATTGGGAACAAGAAACATCGCACACGGTCCGGAGATAACAACCGTGTGTTATGAAACAGAAAAACCCTCGAGGCGGGTAGATATTTTTTAGAAGGGGAGCCTTGTGGAGCCCAATGTACTGTGCGGATCTGTGCGTGACAGGGGCACCGCCGTGGCACACGGTTAGTTTGAGTGAACCATGTCTGTTGTGTCATCCGACTTGTCTAATGTTCATAAATTTGGCGAAAAATGACGCGGGAGAGGGTCAGAACACGAACACACTTGCAGGTGGACCAAATTTATGTATGAAAAGGGTGGTTTGATTCTCAAATACCAAATGCAACTTCGATGTGGCACCTCTCTCGCAAAGCGCATGGTATTGCTTGCCCCCACCCCCCTCGTGTCGGCACGAAGGGAATCCTAAGCTATGAACGCATGCCCCCTCCCCCCAACCGAGGTTCACCTACCAAAGTGTGAAGTAGCTAGCAGCTCCCCTCCTCCCTCGTGTCGGCACGAAGGGAATCCCAAGCTATGAATGCATGCCCCCCCAACCGAGGTTCACCTAGCAAAGTGCGAAGTAGCTAGCAGCCCCCCTCCTTCCTCGTGTCGGCACGAAGGGAATCCTAAGCTATGAATGAATGCCCCCCCAACCGAGGTACACCTAGCAAAGTGCGAAGTAGCTAGCAGCCCCCCTCCCTCGTGTCGGCATGAAGGGAATACTAAGCTATGAATGCATGCCCCCCCAACCGAGGTTCACTACCCTAGCAAAGTGTGAAGTAGCCAGCAGCCCCCCTCCCTCATGTCGGCATGAAGGGAATCCTAAGCTATGAATGCATGCCCCCCCCCCACAACCGAGGTTCACCTAGCAATGTGCGAAGTAGCTAGGAGACCCCCCTCCCTCGTGTCGGCACGAAGGGAATCCTAAGCTATGAATGCATGCCCCCCCAACCGAGGTTCACCTAGCAAAGTGCGAAGTAGCTACCAGCCCCCTCCCTCGTGTCGGCACGAAGGGAATCCTAATCTATGAATGCATGCCCCCCCCCAACAGAGGTTCACCTAGCAAAGTGCGAAGTAGCTAGCAGCCCCCCCCCTCGTGTCGCCACGAAGGGAATCCTAAGCTATGAATGCATGCCCCCCCCAACCGAGGTTCACCTAGCAAAGTGCGAAGTAGCAATGTAACCCCCACCCCCACACACACAAACACACTTTCATTCGGCGGGCCAGAGAGGCATATCTCACCTTGGTCGTACAACCTCTCTCTTGTTGTCGGTCAAAGTGATGGCCGTCCATGCGACCCCGGAGATGGGCTAGCTCGCCAATAATCGCGCCAGTAGCTAGTCCCCGAAGACAACCACTGCATGCGTGTGGCCCAAACATATGTATGGAGAGGTGTATTTTTGAGTAACAATGGAACAACTTTGATGTGGCACCGTGATTTCGAACTAGAAATCCCCACACTGAGTGAGGGTTAGGTTGACGATGCATATGTATGTTACACCACACTTCAAGCCAACGACGGGGATTCATGCATGCATGCGTGCATATATAGTATATGCGTTCAAACTTAAGGTCTGAATCTCACCATGACCTATACTACGATAACACGAACCAAACGAAGAATCCACCATGGTAACCTTTCTTGTTGTTGGTCAAGGTGATCATGGATGTCCACGCGGGCCCACGAATATATAGGCTTATCGCCGATAACCATGCGAGGGAGTGTACCGTTCGAAGGCAACCACTACATGCATATGTATGGAGGTGATGCATGCATGCATGTTTGAATACCATTTCACAACATTGATGTGGCGCGTGCGTCAAAAATCAAACACTAGCTCCCACACAAAGCTAGATCGGTTCATGATGTGTCGTTGTACTAGCCACTTCGACTCGATGGGAGGGATTCATGCGTACACATGCATGTGTGTGTGCTCAAACTGTATCATTTTCTTCTCTCGGCAAAAAGGGTCTAAATATGTGGGGTTTTCATATATGCACAATTACTCGTCAACCCCAACGAACGCGTGGGCGCTGGCTAGCCGTGTCCCTTTTTTCCAAGTAAAATGAGATAAGTACTACTCCGAAATCCAAATTGAGAGAACAACTCAATGATTATCCTCGTCGTTTTCCAATCGATTGGAAGAGGGTTGGGCGGTCGGGAGGGGGGGGGGTGATAGTGGGAGCTGGAATGGCTTTGGTTACCGTCGGCCTGCTTGCAGTGCGAGCAAGGAGGGACCAGCATGAGGGAAGGGCCGGAATTATCCCGAGACTTGGCTACGGCCACTCAAATGTAAGAGTCCGTTGACCCGCCGCTTAAATTTTTTTTTTTGAGTTAAACTAGATAATGGTTCGGTTAGGTTCGGTTTAACTCTTCAAAACCAAAATTTATAGGAGTTATGCGGTTTAAAGGGATTGGCTAGTGATGTTCAAAGAGAGCCAAGCTTTTTGACCTACCTGGCACGCCTCAAAAGTTTTATATGAATGCAGAGAGGATTATAACGTTTTTGAAGAAAATTATTTGTTAAACAGGAATGAGACGCATGACTAGCTTTTCCAAGCCGTCGATGCTAATGGAGAGCATTGTGGCCTTGTGGGGGCTAGATGATTCATTTTCCCTTGGACTTGATACTTGATTTGGCACATAGTCAATTCGTGAAGCAATGTCTTTGATGACCACACAGTTGATTAGCACACACATGGATCAGCAACTTGCTCTTCCTGAAAGCTTTAGATTCATAATTGAGACGCCAATAAAGAGTAAGAGGCACGACTAACTTGCAAACCCCACATATTTAGACCCTTTCTGCCAGAGAAAGAGAAGAAAATTATAGTAAATTCATTCCTTTTTTAGAGCAAAGTGATAAATACTACTCCCTCTCTAAACTAATATAAGAGCGTTTACATCATTAAAGTAGTGATCTAAACACTTTTATATTAGTTTACGGAGGGAGTACTCCACTACTCCTCGTCGTTTTTCAATTTGACATTTTCTTTTGGATTTCTGTTGGTTCCAGAATCATGTGGGTGTAGGGAAGGTGACGAGGGACGCTGGTCTGTTTATTTGAAACGTGATAACTTAGATTTTCATATATGTGCGCTGCTAGGCATCTCCCTTTTTTTCCAAGTAAAACTATAAGTACTGCTCCAAATTGAGAGCATAGTCAAAGATTATCCTCGTCGCGCGTTTTCCAATTTTCGTTTTGCGAAAGAGTTATTGTAAGTACGTGCTTGCAATTGCGATCATATGTCGTGGCATTTGGTTGGCGCGAAGGAGAACTTTTGGTTGCGCACATCAAAGAGCACGTGCATGTTCTGCTGCTGGACGTTGCCGATGATGGAGATTGACGCGCCGAGGTCCTCCGGCGACCTGGCCACCGCGAGACACATCAGCCCGGCTCTGGGCTCCTGGAAGTAGTTGTCCCGCGGCAGCGCCATGGCCGCGCCGCCGTCGAAGTGGAGCACGAGCGGCGGCGTCTTGACCGCGGCCATTGCCACGCCGCTCGGCAGGGCGAAGCACAGCTCGTAGTCCTCGACGGTGCCGTTGAACACCGGGAGGCTCACCGCCTCCAGCACGGCCGTCTTCACGGCCTCGAACGCCGTCCCCGCGAGGTACGCGATGGTGCTGCCCGAGTCGACGATCGTGCCGCCGGTGCCGTCGGGCTTTATCGTGAGGCTGTCCGCCGGCACGCGCAGCCGCTTGGTCCCGAGCGAGAGCCCGACCAGCGGCACGTAGTAGTAGAAGGTCTCCTCTGCCGGGTTCGTCAGTATGGCGGTGGTCTGGATCGGGCCCGCCGTGTTGTACTTGCGCAGGTCGGCCATGGCGCCGAACAGCATCGGGCTGGTCTTGCGCTCAGCGAACGGGGTGAGGCAGTAGGAGAACCTTGGCACGGACAGCTGCGATACGAGGGACATGATCCCCGGACTGAGGCCCATGAGGCCGGAGGCGCCGGCGAGGCTCCCCGCCGAGAGCGCGCCGCATCCGAAGCCGAGGGGGAGGGAGACCTTGCTGCGCTGCACCCCGAAGGTGAAGGTCTCGGACGCGAGGAGGCCGTCCGCCTCGGCGCTGCCGTAAAGCTCGTCGTACATGCATCTGTTCCCGGTGCAGTTCTTGCCGCTGAACTGGCCCTCCTGGCACAGCCTGCTGCCGCAGGGGAGGAAGGAGAAGGAGGAGGACTTGCGGGGATCGTAGAGGGGCGGCTCGCGCTGCCTCGCCGCGCGGCCGCGCGGCAGCTCGCACTGCGTCCAGATGAGGTCGCTGCCCGTGTCGACGATGAGCGTGCGCGGCTGCGGCGGCGTGCCGATGCCCACAGTCAGCGAGTGGCCCTCGTCGCCGAGCGGGGCGAGCGGCACGTGCGCTGCTGACATGTCTCCGCCTTTGCCGATGGCATGTGCGAGCCTCGCGTTGATCCTCGCCGCCCGTGCCTTGCTGGCGCGGGCGGCATGGCCGATGACATGGGCCGTAGAGAGCGAGCTGCCGGCGTAGGGGTGGTTGAGGTCAGCTCGGAAGTCGACCGAGCCGCGGGCGGCGGTGAGGCAGCAGAGAAGCGGGAGGAAGAGATGTGGAATGCGCGCCATTCTCGGTGGACGCCTGAGAGCTCAGACTAGGACGGGCTTTAGTGAGGTCTGACGTGCTAATAATCCACACGGTGGTTGGGTGGTCGCGTCCGTTCCGTCGTCTTTGATTCCCATGATGGTCCAAAAATTTGGTCAATTCCTGAGTGTAGGCCGCTACATGGTGCCTTTCGCCGTGGAAAGCATTGGTGCGGTGGTGCCTGAAGAGTTGCACGCACATTTTTTTATCTTCGATAAAAGGGCATTTCTATTGAGCTTAACAAAACATAATGAGCGCACGCGCGGCCTCTCGGCCAACACCAACCCACACAAAGTATGCGAACCAATTTGTGGTTGAATAGTTAGAAGTATCCCTTGCCTCCAATTCGACCCCTCGACATGCCCGGTCAGTAACCGGGCGTGTCCATTAAACCCCTATTGTCCGTCCGCACAGGCATACTCATCATTTTCTTCCTCATATGCCCGATCACTTGCACGTATTTTTTTAAACCCCATATATTAAAACTTAAAATAGTTGAATACAATCATTTCTTGCGACATTCGCCACGCAAGGCAGAAAACTATTACAGAGCAAACCATCTGACCTATTATCAAAGCTAAACTTCACAATTTGGTGAGTTACCACATTGGCTTGTCTATTGATCTTGACCAGCTTCCAATTTGGTAGGAACTTGGTGATGACTATCACTTCCTTCTTCAGATCCATGAGAAATGATCTATCAAGCTTATCACGTGCAAGGAAGGAGACCACAAAAACGCAGTCCGTTTCCAAAATAATAGGCTTATGAAAAGTGATCCAATATAAAGGCCAGTGAGACACGTCCGAAGCTCCACTTCATCAACGCTGGCACACAAACAATTATAATCCCAGGAAGAGACAATGATTTCGCCTACCGAATCCCTGACAACAACCCCACACTAGCAGAGCAATTGCTGTCCACAAAACTGGCATCCACGTTAATTTTAATATGACCAGAAGGCGAAGGCTGCCATACCTCGGGACTTCTCGGAGGGGCATTAGCAGATTTTAGCCCATCTTTAACTCCCTTTCATTTGACGCCAGGGACGAACTCAGTCTTGAAATGGCAGGATGAGTACTTCGTCCAGTAGATATCCACAAAAGCTCGCTGAGTTAGAAACAAACTCTTTCCTTTTAGCAAAAATTAAACCATTGTGTAAGTATCAAGCTCTCCAGAACATGAATAAGATTTGTTCGCGAACTGGATGCGTTAGCTGATCCAATAAAATAAGCAACTAATCAGGCCCTGAGTAATTGAAAACCTCTTCCCTTGCATATTCCACAATCCTCTCAACTCCATACGCAACGCTCTTGCCTTAGGGCAAGACACCAATGCATGAAAGATACTCTCATCCTCCAATCCACAAATAGAGCACCCGCCTGAAGTTGCCTGATGATGTTTAATTCTATTAAGTTGTACCGCCAGGCTATTGGATGATGCATGCCACGCAAAAAAGTTAGATCTTCTGAGGCACATTGGCGTTCCAAATGATATTCCATAGTTACCTCTCCCCATCGGTGGCACTACTAGACTCCACTATCCTCCTTCCTCTCGTTCAGCATAAGCGCCAAATTATACGCACTTTTTACAAAGAACAATCCATTCTTTTCATAGTGCCAAGCAATAAAATCACCGTTGCCAGAGGACTGAACACACACCTTTTCCTCATCGGCAACATGGGGGTAAAAAAAGTGCTTGATTAAATTCACATCCCATCTCCTTGATTCGTTCAGAACTAATTCCGACACCCATTTGATCCTGGTTCCATTCATTTTTTCCCGAGATTTTTAGTCCAAAAATTCTAGGCAACCAATTATCTCTCCAAATATTTATACTAGAGCCGTCAAAAACTCTCCAAATAACCCCTTTTTTAAGGAGACCTAGACGATGCATAATACCTTGCCAAGTCGTCGAAGTAGACTGCGTAAAAACCATATCAAGAAGGTGGCCTTGAGGGTAATATTTTTCCTTCGTCGGTTGCACGTAATTGGTGGAGATGAAGAGAGAAGAGAAAGAAAAGAATGATTAAAGAACGAGAAAAGGTGGTCCAGGGTAGGGCCGCGTCCTACGTGGCGGACTGATCGGGCGCGTTTGCGCGCGTTCACGAGCCCTTATATCCTCTGTATGTTTGTATTTAATATGAGGGTTCGCGGATAGCCTGGATATATAGGGATGAATGAGAGGTTCGATTGAATCCTTTTTTTTTCTTCTCTCCTGTGCGGTCACTGACCGGACGCGTCCGCAAACGCTTAAGAGATATTCGAGAAGGCCGGCTATAGATGCTCTAAGCAGGCTTGTAACCCACTATTGTACTTGCTCTTTGAGGCGGAAAGGAATAGGCCAGCGCAAAGCAGCCAGCGTGCAGGAAGAGTGAAGACCGAAGCATGACGATGTCAAATGTCGCAGATGTGCGCGTGTGCATTAGAGTCCACTAGCTCTACTACTCGGGAGCAGCTGTATATAGCTCAGGGCGAGCAGTACACTCGCATCGCTCATGCCATCACGCGCTTTCCCATATAGGCCTGGCCCAGCGAGCGGAGGCAAGCGCTACTCTCCCAACGAGAGTGCAAACCGAGTTTATTTATTTATGTCTAAGAAAACTGAGTTTATTTATTTATTGATTTTTATTATTGTAGGTTTTATTTTGATTTTCAAAAGTATTAATGAGTATTAAGAAATGTTTGAGGATTTTTAAACTATTGACGAATTTTAATATTTCGTTTATGAATTCAAAAATACTTCATGAATTTGAAAAAAACAATTATTATTTTGAAATAATATCATAATTTGGATTTTTTGCAAATTAAAGAAATGTTGAACAATTTTAGAAAATGTTAAAAATTTAAAATAAATTGTTTAAATGATTGTGCATTTTGAAGGAAATTGTGGGAATGCAAATAAGTATTCAAGAATTTTAAAAATGATCTCGGATAAAAAATTGAAGTAAAACAAGAAAGGGAAAATAGGAACTGAAAACCAGGTTCTTTTAAAACAAAACCCAAGAAAACTGGTGTACAAAATAAAAAAACGGGCGGACCCTTCCCAAAACCGAGCTCAAGTTCCTAAACCGGAGGAAGAACCTTCCCAATACCGCCAGAAGGTTTCCTACACTCCCACTAATGGATTGGCCCATGCTGTCGCGAGCGATTCTTGACATGTATCGCAATTAGCAAACTACAGGCCAAATAGGTTAAAGGACTTTTATGACTATAGCATTACTGTACAACTCGGAAATGCACATCATTAGTGCATAATACTCGCATTACAGTATTATAGAAGGTTTTGCAGAACATTAGTACATTAGTACATCATTATAGCATTACAGTATTAGAGAAGGTTTTGCAGAACTTTATGTAAATTGCAGAAATCATCGCGAGACTCCCTCTAAATTACTTGCTTAAAAATGGTAAACCTAGATATCGGGTGATGTTATATCGCCAAACCCCTGGGTTAATAAATCATGATATAGTCTGAATTTTTTTAGCACTCATTCTGTTTAACAGAAACTGAATCAGTCAAAACAAAAGAGGCAACACCAAAGCGTCAGGAAGAGCAAAATGATACGGAGGGAAATAACCACCGAATGATCTAGTATATGTATTGGCCCTAGCATACTGTTAGGATTTGAACTGATCATCAGTTTCATCACTAGTATAAGAAAATGTAATCTCAACTCAAACTGAATCAGTACCCAGGAAGAAGCTCTCAAGTACTCCTCATTTGGTTGAACTGAAAGTGAACCAGCCAGACAACTGAGGCAAAATCAAAGCGTAGGAATATTACCAAAGATTAGGAATCAGATTGCACACTGACATCCACAGCAAGTATGAAGAGTACCATTTTATAATGTGAGAGCACTGACAAAGGAAACAATCAAGTATATGATCTACTCTATGTATGTATTGCCACATTTGGCCACATCTTCGTCAAAACAGAGCAAACATCTTTGTCAAAACAGAGCCAGCAGAAATGGCTGCCGGAGTTCAGAAGACATTCTCACTCACAGTACTCATTGGAGCGACGAGATATGAGCTAGCCGAGCCCTGGCGGTGGCGGTGGCGGACCGTGGAGGCGCCAAAGCCTGCACGCCCTGTTGCCGGTGCCGAAGGGGTGGCCACAAGCCTGGCAGATCGGGCCCGAACCCACGGCCGAGCTCGAGGTGGAAGAAGGCCCAATGGCCGCAGCCCGGTACTGCTGCTCACCGGCAGGGACTGGCCCCCGTGGCACACCCGCGTAGGCGTAGCTGGGGACCGGACTCGGAAGCACGTGGCCGCCGGTCTGCGCGTGCTGCGGAGGCACGTCGCCGGCGACGAAGAGGCGGTTGTAGCAAACATCGCACAAGGGCGACGAGCCCAAAACCCCCCTGGTTAGCGCTAGGCAATTATTGCACCAGCCATCAGTCGGTGCCCTTCTGAGTGGGCCGACGGCAGCCCGTGCCCGTGGCAGCGCCGCGGAAGAAGGCTGGCGGAGGCGGTGGTCGAGCTGGCGCTGGTGACCATTGGCGGTGGTCGAGCTGGCGCCGCCGTAGTGGATCTCCGGGTGCCGCGGAAGCACGTAGCTGATGACGAAAGTGCTTAAGCAATCCGCGCACAATGGCGACAAGCCCAAAAACACGATCGTGGGCCTGTTGCAACGAGGGCACGCTCGAACGAGGGGATTGACTGGAGCGCCTGGTGCGCTTGCGGAAGAGATCGCCGAAGAAGGCTGCTATGCGAAGATCCAAGAAGAAATCAATGAGTTCATGGCGGGAGGACAGCCCAAATAACGAATGAATGGAAAGTAATGCGTCGAAAATTACCCCGCCGGAGCCGGAGTGGCCGAGCGGCTGCCCTGTTCCTGTCTGCCTGGGGCCGGAGAGCGAACCATTGCCGGTCGGCGCGTGGTACGGGAAGGGCGCACTCCCAACGGCTGCAACAGAAACCAAGAAATCCAACTCCGGCATCAATGAAGAACCAAGAACCGCACGGATCAGAATCCCAGCGGCGGCCGGAGCATCTTGGGAAGGAACGCACCTGGATTGCCCCGCGGCGGCCGGAGCATCCGCTGAGATGGCATCTGCGGCGGCCGGAGCATCCCCTGAGATGGCATCTGCGGCGCCCTCCTATGCGGCTGCGACTGGGAGAATCCCCTGTACCCCGACCCGCCCCTGGCCCCGCGAGCAGCTGCAAGAAACGAGGTTACAATCCAAGAAGCGGGCATCAACGCAAGAACGAACCCCGCGCTCGTCGTATTCTTTGATTTCTTGGGCACTCACCTCCACCGGACTGGGAAGAGCCGCCGGCGGAGCCTGTAGTCGCCGCCGTCAGCCCCGCAAGCGCCTGCGAAGTCCCGGCAATGCCGTCGCCGGTTGGATTCGCCGTCGGCCCTGATGCCTGCGCCGATGTACCGGCGAGTTCGTCGCCGGCTGTAGGGTCCGTCCGCGCAGCCGGATGCCTTGTCCCGTTAAGGTTGTCGTCGGCCTTCCGCTTTTCCGCCATCTCGCCTCGGTTGAACAGCTTCGCAAGAACGCACAGATGAAAAGGAGAGGGAGGGCGCGGAAGGAAGGAAGCTACGAGAAACAATGGGAGGGGAGGACGGCGATGGATGGAGGCTATATAGACGACGGTTAGAGCGTCTCCCGCTGCAACCGATTTCAAGAAGCAGAGATTCAGGTCGGTTGATTTTGGGGGGAAGATGACAGGAAGAGCCTTGAAAATGGGCCTAATGTATTTTGGATAGCCCAGCCAGTGGCCCAAATAAGTTGGATGCATGCCTTGAAAGAGCTCCTACTCAGCTCCCCGTCCGTGTAGTCATTTGCCGGCCTATCAAACGGGCGACCTGGCAGCTCACCAGGGCGCACCCACTCCACCTCCGGGGTGCCGAATGACGTGGCAGGAGGCCAGAATGTCTTTTGGAAGATTTTTTTTCAAAAAGGTCGGGAAAACGAAACATAAATCATGACTTCAAAAAATTTCACGAGTTCATAAAATAGATAGTGGATTTGAAAAGAAGTTTACAACTTCAAAAAAGTTCATGATTTAAAAAAAGTTTGGAAATTTTAAAACAAGATTGTATATTTGAAAAATGTTCATCGATTATGTAAACCAAAATTCACGACTTTGAAAAAATTTCATGGATTTGGAGAAAAGTTCATCGATTTTGAAAAAAAGTTTACAGAATTAAAAAAAAAGTTCGTAGATTTGGGAAAAAGTTTGTCCTTGGAATTTTTTTCTGCATTTGAATATGTACATGCATTCGAAAAAAGTTTGCAGATTCCAGAAAAAGTTCAAAAGTTTCAAAAAATGTCCGTGAAAACAAAAAAGGAACAACAAAAACAGAATAAAAACCGTCGTAAAAAAACGGTTAGAAGCTTCCACAGGCTAGAAGTCCGGGCATTTAAAAAAGAAAAGAAAAAGAATAATTAAAAAGGAAAGAATAAAAATAGAATTAAAACCGTCATGAAAACCAAAAAAAGAATAATCGGCTAGAAGCTTCTAGACGCTTCCCAAAACCAGGTGGAAGCTTCGCACCTGATAGGTTGCTTCCGAAAAAAAAATATAGTGTCGTCTGCATTCGAAGAAGTAAAAAAAGGTGAAATGGGTCGAGCCCAAGTGGAGGAGTAAGCGAGCACGCAAACGCGCATGAAGCGCCGAATAAGGTTTGGCTGAATTTTAACTCATCTTTCCTACTTATAAAGGTTGGAGTTGGTGATGAGTTCACACATAGGACCACCAACCTTCAACTAAACAAATGCACCCAAACCCACATATGAGACCAACAATCTTCACCAATAAACAAATGCACTCCTACCCACATGTGGGACCAACAACCTTTACCAATAAACCAATGTTCCTCTACCTGGATCAACAACCTTCCAAAATATAAATAATTGTACATTACTCACATGTAGGACCTACCAATAATAAACAACTAAATTATACTTTTATGTGAGATCAACACTTAAAGAAAGAACATATAACAAATGCAGAAATACAACTCCAACTCAAAATAATGCTCTTATTTTTAGTTTCTTCCTAACCAATCTCTCATGCTTCTATATATTAGAACTATGAAAGTGAACAAATTGTAATTCCAAAGCGACGATAGCCATTATCCTACCCTTCTGCCCTGTGCAGTCAACTTACTAATTGTCTATTCCCATGTGTTTCAACAATAAAAAATGTCGTGTCTTACAATGACCGCTTAAGATTCTCCAAAGTTGTCGTATGATTAGTATTTTTATCCTTTTTAATCTTAAACTACACACAAAGGCTGCATGGCACAATATTTTGATGGCTTGGTAAGCCAATGACTTAACTCGTATTTTATAACTTCGTAGCAAGCGCATGGGCATTGTGCTAGTCTTGTTAAAAAGGGACTTCTAAGAAATGTTAAATGCATCTTGCTAATGATTTGCTTTGAAAGATATTGCTTTTGTTTGGAGCATGATTTGCCAATACCACTGTTGTTACATAATAAACATTGGTGTCTGAAGGCACAATGATGTCATGTCGGGCTTCCTTGATAAACTTCATCTAGTACAAAAAGGAGAAACATTCAAAATACTAATTACATCGCTATAAATACCCAAATATCCCCCCTACACCAGAGAGCCACCTGAAATTCTTTTTCCGCCGTCGCAAGTTTCTGTTCTCGTGAGATCTCATCTGGAGGCCTTCCCCGGCACTCTGCCGGAGGGCGGATCGATCACGGAGGGGCTCTAATCAACCTTACTGCCCTTCCGATGATGTGTGGGTAGTTTACTGCAGACCTACGGGTCCATAGCTAGTAGCTAGTGTTGGGGATCGTTGCAGAAATTAAAAATTCCTACGCATCACCAAGATCAATCTATGGAGAGACTACCAACGAGAGAGAGGGGAGTGTATCTTCATACCCTTGAAGATCGCGACGCGGAAGCGTTACTAGAACGCGGATGAGGGAGTCATACTCGCGGCGATTCAAATCGCGGAAGATCCGATCTAACGTCGAACGGACGGCGCCTCCGCGTTCAACACACGTACAGCCCGGGGACGTCTCCTCCTTCTTGATCCAGCAAGGGGAGAGGAGAAGTTGAGGGAGAGCTCCGGCAGCACGACGGCGTGGTGGTGGAGCTTGCAGTTCTCCGGCAGGGCTTCGCCAAGCACTACCACTAGTAGAAAACTGGGCTTTGGTCACAGGGCAATATTCACATTAGTCCCGGTTCAGTCACGAACCGGGACTAATGTGAGCATTGGTCCCGGTTCGTGCGGCCAGGGGCCTGCCGGGCCTCGTGGGGGCATTGGTCCCGGTTCGTCCGGACCCTTTGGTCCCGGTTGGTGGGACAAACCGGGACCAATGGGCCATGCTCCTGGCCCACCACCCTTTAGTCCCGGTTCATACCACAAACCGGGACTAAAGGGCAGGTCCTAGTTGCGGCCAGTGTTTAGTCCCACCTCGCCAACCGAAGGGCGCTCACACCAGTTTATAAGCCCGTCCCTCTCTGCCTTGTTGAGCTCCTCTCAAAGTGAAAATAGATGCCCTTATACAGGGAATTTGACCTAAATTCACAGTAAATTTCTTTGAATTTCATAGGAATTTATTATGAATTTAGGTTGAATATTCTCTATAGGCGCATCTATGTTCATTTTTTATAGTAAATAAAAATAAATAAACCTTAATAAAATAAACTAAACTATAGTAACTAAAATAAATAAACCTTAATAAATTAAATAAAAATAGCAGCAGTAAAATAAATAAAAATAAAATAATTAAAGTAAAATACATAAGTAATTAGAAATAAAATAAATAAGTTTTTTGTTGTAAGTAGAAACAAAACAAAACAAATAAAGCAAAAGAGAAAACAAAAAACAGAGAAAAAAAATTATGCCACCTACTGGGCCACCACGGCCTGAATACGACTTGAAACCCATCCGTGGGCCAGGATTCATGCCCGCAGAAGGCCCAGTAGGCCCCACAGGCAAAGAGAATGGTTAGGCCCGAAAGCCTGGAGTTGAGAGGAGCTCGAGAGGGTGGGCGCAGCAGCGCTTATAAACCACTCTCGAGCCCTCTCAACTAGCGAGGTGGGACTAAACTTTTGACGCGGGGCAGCACAAGGCCTTTGTCCCGGTTGGTGCCACCAACCGGGACTAAAGGGGGCATTGGTCCCGGTTCGTGGCACCAACCGGGACCAAAGGCCTTTAGTCCCGGTTGGTGCCACGAACCGGGACCAAATAGTTCCCTATATATACCCCATCGCCACAGCAGAGCACTCCACAGTGCTCTGTTTTTTCTGGCCGGCGAGGGGAGGGCATTTGGGTGCTCTAGCTCACCTCCTATGCACATGAGGTGTTCGATGAAATGTCTGAGCCACACTAGTTAATCTTTCTCCTCTCGAAACTCGACCTCCGAGCTCCATTTTCCCCGAGATTTGTCTAGGTTTAGCGGTCCGTCACGTCCCGTCCCCGTCTTCACCGCCGTCGATCGCCCGCGCCGATCTCGTCGCCAGCACCACCGTGGTGAGCCTCTTGTTCTTATCTTCTTTCTGAAAGGAAAAAATTCTTACTTTAGATAGTTACTTGTCTAATTTTGTTACTTTTATTATTCCTTCTTATTACATAGTGCGATGGTTTTGGTATCCGCCCCCGTCGGCCCTCGTCCTGTCTATGATTCGGATGTGGTATATATTATCTTTTTATAACTATTTGGTTCATTTATTGTTTATGACAAATATACCGACCAACGTGACATAGATTTTATTTATCTAGGAGGTGGTTGAACCGGAAATTCTAACCGACCCTATTGTCGAGAGGTTAAATTTAGTTGAAGAAGAAAACAATTACTTGAAGGAAAAAATAAAAAAATTGAGGAGGAGAAGATGATATTGGAGTTGCATGTTGCGGATGTCGTCGATGATCACAAGATCAAGATGGATGCAATGCGCTTGAAGATTAGAAAGATTAGAAAATATGCCATTCATACCGAGGCTTGGTATCATTATGCCGTTGGATCAATTGTTACCTTGGTTGCGATTATGATCGCATTTGTTTTCGCATTGAAATGTTTTACATAGTTTCAATGTATGGTTTAATTAATTAGATGCTCTGGAGAGCTATATATATGTTGTTAGATGAGAACTATGTATGTACTTTGGTTTTAATGTGATGATGAACTTCTATTAATTTGGTCACTTAATTATCTATTCATGATGTTCTGTAATGGTTTTTGACACACTTAATTATATATAATGCACGCAGATGAACCGGCAATGGATGTACGGTGACAGACACACCTCCGAGTACATTAAGGGCGTGCATGATTTTCTCGAAGTGGCTGAGGCAAACAAGCAGAATGGTTTTATGTGTTGTCCATGCCCTATATGTGGGAATACGAAGTCTTACTCTGACCGGAAAATCCTTCACACCCACCTGCTTTACAAGGGTTTCATGCCACACTATAATGTTTGGACGAGGCACGGAGAAATAGGGGTTATGATGGAAGACGGCGAAGAAGAAGAGGACGATGACAACTATGTGCCCCCTGAATACGGTGATGCTGCAACGGGGGAAGCTGCTGAAGATCAAGAGGAACCAGACGATGTGCCCAATGATGCTGCAAGGGGGGAAGCTGCTGAAGATCAAGAGGAACCAGTGCCCGATGATGATGATCTCCGCCGGGTCATTGTCGATGCAAGGACGCAATGCGAAAGTCAAAAGGAGAAGCTGAAGTTCGATCGCATGTTAGAGGATCACAAAAAAGGGTTGTACCCCAATTGCGAAGATGGCAACACAAAGCTCGGTACCGTACTGGAATTGCTGCAGTGGAAGGCAGAGAATGCTGTGCCTGACAAAGGATTTGAGAAGCTATTGAAAATATTGAAGAAGAAGCTTCCAAAGGATAACGAATTGCCCGACAGTACATACGCAGCAAAGAAGGTCGTATGCCCTCTAGGATTGGAGGTGCAGAAGATACATGCATGCCCTAATGACTGCATCCTCTACCGCGGTGCGTACAAGGATCTGAACGCATGCCCGGTATGCGGTGCATTGCGGTATAAGATCAGACGAGATGACCCTGGTGATGTTGACGGCGAGCCCCCCAGGAAGAGGGTTCCTGCGAAGGTGATGTGGTATGCTCCTATAATACCACGGTTGAAACGTCTGTTCAGAAACGAAGAGCATGCCAAGTTGATGCGATGGCACAGTGAGGACCGTAAGAAAGACGGGAAGTTGAGAGCACCCGCTGACGGGTCGCAGTGGAGAAAAATCGAGAGAAAGTACTGGGCTGAGTTTGCAGCTGACCCAAGGAACGTATGGTTTGGTTTAAGCGCGGATGGCATTAATCCTTTCGGGGAGCAGAGCAGCAATCACAGCACCTGGCCCGTGACTCTATGTATGTATAACCTTCCTCCTTGGATGTGCATGAAGCGGAAGTTCATTATGATGCCAGTTCTCATCCAAGGCCCTAAGCAACCCGGCAACGACATTGATGTGTACCTAAGGCCATTAGTTGAAGAACTTTTACAGCTGTGGAATGGAAACGGTGTACGTACGTGGGATGAGCACAAACAGGAGGAATTTAACCTGCACGCGTTGCTGTTTGTAACCATCAACGATTGGCCCGCTCTCAGTAACCTTTCAGGACAGACAAACAAGGGATACCACGCATGCACGCACTGTTTAGATGACACTGAAAGTATATACCTGGACAAATGCAGGAAGAATGTGTACCTGGGCCATCGTCGATTTCTTCCGACCAACCATCAATGTCGAAAGAAAGGCAAGCATTTCAAAGGCGAGGCAGATCACCGGAAGAAGCCCGCCATGCGTACCGGTGATCACGTACTTGCTATGGTCAATGATTTACACGTAATCTTTGGAAAGGGTCCCGGCGGACTAGCTGTTCCGAATGACGCTGAGGGACACGCACCCATGTGGAAGAAGAAATCTATATTTTGGGACCTACCCTACTGGAAAGAGCTAGAGGTCCGCTCTTCAATCGACGTGATGCACGTGACGAAGAACCTTTGCGTGAACCTGCTAGGCTTCTTGGGCGTGTATGGGAAGACAAAAGATACACCTGAGGCACGGGAGGACCTGCAACGTTTGCACGAAAAAGACGGCATGCCTCCGAAGCAGTATGAAGGTCCTGCCAGCTACGCTCTTACGAAAGAAGAGAAAGAAATCTTCTTTGAATGCCTGCTCAGTATGAAGGTCCCGACTGGCTTCTCGTCGAATATAAAGGGAATAATAAATATGCCAGAGAAAAAGTTCCAGAACCTAAAGTCTCATGACTGCCACGTGATTATGACGCAACTGCTTCCGGTTGCATTGAGGGGGCTTCTACCGGAAAACGTCCGATTAGCCATTGTGAAGCTATGTGCATTCCTCAATGCAATCTCTCAGAAGGTGATCGATCCAGAAATCATACCAAGGCTAAGGAGTGATGTGGCGCAATGTCTTGTCAGTTTCGAGCTGGTGTTCCCACCATCCTTCTTCAATATCATGACGCACGTCCTAGTTCATCTAGTCGACGAGATTGTCATTCTGGGGCCCGTATTTCTACACAATATGTTCCCCTTTGAGAGGTTCATGGGAGTCCTAAAGAAATATGTCCGTAACCGCGCTAGGCCAGAAGGAAGCATCTCCATGGGCCATCAAACAGAGGATGTCATTGGGTTTTGTGTTGACTTCATTCCTGGCCTTAAGAAGATAGGTCTCCCTAAATCGCGGTATGAGGGGAGACTGACTGGAAAAGGCACGCTTGGAGGGGACTCAATAATATGCAGGGACGGATATTCTTGGTCTCAAGCACACTACACAGTTCTACAGAACTCTACCTTGGTGACCCCGTATGTCGATGAACACAAGAACAGTCTGCGCTCCAAACACCCGGAGCAGTGTGACGACTGGATTACATGTGAACACATCAGGACTTTCAGCAGTTGGTTGGAAACACGTCTCAGAGGTGACACCACTGTTTGTGATGAGTTGTACTCGTTGTCCAGGGGACCATCTTCGACTGTATTGACTTACAAAGGATACGAGATAAATGGGAATACATTTTACACGATCGCCCAAGATCAAAAGAGCACCAACCAAAACAGCGGTGTCCGCTTTGATGCAGCAACCGAGAGGGGAAAGGACACATATTATGGTTACATAATGGACATATGGGAACTTGACTACGGACATGATTTTAAGGTCCCTTTGTTTAAGTGCAAATGGGTCAATCTGTCAGGAGGCGGGGTACAGGTAGACCCACAGTACGGAATGACAACAGTGGATCTGAACAATCTTGGGTACACTGACGAACCGTTCGTCCTAGCCAATGATGTGGCACAGGTTATCTATGTGAAGGACATGTCTACCAGACCGAGAAAAAGAAAAGATAAGGAAGCGAATACATCATACGATGAGCCAAAGCGCCACATAGTTCTTTCAGGAAAAAGGGACATTGTGGGAGTGGAGGGCAAGACAGACATGTCTGAAGATTATGAAAAGTTTCATGAAATTCCTCCCTTCAAAGTCAAGGCTGACCCAAGCATCCTGATAAACGATGAAGATTATCCATGGTTACGGCGCAATAAGCAAATGACACAAGCGAAGAAAAAGTGAAGACTTTCTCCCGCAACTATTATGATGATACCATGCCAACTTTGTAACAGACGAGTATGATACCATTGTCCGTTTTGTACACGAAGTGCATCTAGTTTTTGCCGTAACCCTCTCAACTTTCTTGCACATGCTATGTGGATGAAATGATGATACCATGCCAACTTTCAACCTTTTCAGAGTTCATTTGAAATGCTTTTCAATTTTAGGGTCTTATAGCTCAAAATAATTAGTAAATGCATGAAAAATAACAGGCCAAAAATTAAAAATTATGCCACCTACTGGGCCACCACGGCCTGAATACGATTAGAAACCCATCCATGGGCCAGGATTCAGGCCCGCAGAAGGCCCAGTAGGCCCACAGGCATGTACAGAGAGGTTAGGCCCGTAAGCCTGCTTTAGAGAGGAGCTCGACAGCTCAGGCGCACCGCACCTTATAAACAGGTGCGGCTCTCTCTCAGCTAGCGAGGTGGGACTAAACTCCCACCACCACGCCGCTGTGCAAGGCCATTGGTCCCGGTTGGTGGCACGAACCGGGACCAATTCCACCCTTTGGTCCCGGTTGGTGCCACGAACCGGTACTAATGAGGCTGTGGCCCCACGAGCACCTTTAGTACCGGTTCGTGGCACGAACCGGTACTAGAGTTTCTTACTAAGCAGTTTTTTAGTCCCACCTCGCTAGCTGAGAGGCACTAGGAGCGGTTTATAAGCCCTGAGTGCAGAGACGATGAAGAAGAGGCGCAATGCTCACGTTGCTTAGCTTCAAGCCTTGAGGAATAAGGTAGACTGCATGGAGCTATGTGCAGTGCAGTCTACACTATTCCGAAAGGCTTGAAGCAAATCAACGAGCATTGCGCCTCTTTTTTATTTTTAATAACTTATTACAACTCCGGACTTCTTGTGTTCCGACAAAATAAAATAAACTTTAATAAAATTTATGAAACTAAAATTAACAAAGTATTTTCTGTTCAAAACATTATAAGAAACCTCTAGTATTATTGAAACTAAAATCATATAAAATTGATGCAACTAAAATTATCGAAGTATTTTCTGTTCAAAATCATTAAAAGCAAAAAGAATTTTCATAAAGAACTTTTTTGATAGAAACTTTAATAGCAAAAAGAATTATCATAAAGTAAAATAAATAAGTAATTAGAAACAAAATAAAATAAAATAAATAAGTTTTTTGTTGTAAGTAGAAACAAAACAAAATAAATAAAGCAAAAAAGAAAACAAAAAACTAAATACAGCAAAAAGAATTTTCATAAAGAACTTTTTTTGATAGAAACTTTAATAGCAAAAAGAATTATCATAAAGTAAAATAAATAAGTAATTAGAAACAAAATAAAATAAAATAAATAAGTTTTTTGTTGTAAGTAGAAACAAAACAAAATAAATAAAGCAAAAAGAAAACAAAAAACTAAATACAGCAAAAAAAATTGTTGGGGCGCTGCCGCTGGGCCCTCCAACCCTCGGGTTTGCAAATACAGGCCCAGAAGGGCTAGAGGGCTCAACGGGCAGCGCGCCAAAGTTAGGCCCAGAAGCCTGCTATAGAGAGGAGTTCGAGACAGCAGCCGCAGCGGGGCTTATAAACCACTCCGAGCCCCTCTCAACTAGCGAGGTGGGACTAAACTTTTGGCCGCGGCGCGGGCAACAATAGGCCTTTGGTCCCGGTTGGTGGCACCAACCGGGACTAAAGGGGGGCATTGGTCCCGGTTGGTGCCACCAACCGGGACCAATGCCCCCCTTTAGTCCCGGTTGGTGCCACCAACCGGGACCAAAGGCCGCCGCTTCCCGCCCTTTGCGCTGCTGAAAAGAGGGCTTTGGTCCCGGTTGGTGGCACCAACCGGGAACTAATGCCTACCTTTAGTCCCGGTTGGTGCCACGAACCGGGACTAAAGGCTTTGCTATATAAGTTCACACCTAGGAAATTTTCAGAGTTACCTAGCAGTTGCCGCCCCGACGCCGCCAGGCTGCCCCGACGCCGCCCGCCGCCCCCGCCGTCGCCGTCGCCCGTGCCCGTCGTCGCCGTCGCCGTTGCCCGCGCCCTCGCCGTCAGCCGCGCCCCTGCCCCGACGCGCGCCGCCCCGTCCCCGTCGTCGCCGTCGCCCTGCCCCGCCCTTCGCCGCCGACATCTCTGCCCCTGCCCCGACGCGCCGCCGTCGCCTTGGTCAGGGCCGGCACTGCCCCCTTCCTCCCTGTTTTTTCTGCACATTTATATGCTTATATGTATATGTATGAGTATATGTATGTGTGTATATCTGTTTATATGTCATTTTTTTAGATCTTTTTTTTGCATTTTCTCTGTGTATATGTATGTATATATGTTCTCTGTGTATATATATGTTCATGTATATATGCAAAAGATAGATTTTTAGAAAAGTTAGAATTTTTTTCTGTTCATAGATTTTTTTGGTGATATTAATTATTGTAGAATATGCAAATGTTTGTATATTCATATGAACAATGCATTAGGCAAAACCTTTACTTTTTTTGAAATTTTTTATTTGAACATTTTTTTATGAATGAGAGGAAAAAGGAAAATAAGAAGAGGAAGAAAGGAGAAGAAGAGGAGAGGAAGAAGAGGAGAAATAAATAAGAAGAGGAAAAAGAAGAAAAAGAAGAGGAGAAGAAGAAAGGAATAGAAGAGAAGAAGAAAAAATAGAAAAATTCTATTTTTTCTTCTTCTCTCCTCTATTCCTTTCTTCTTCTCCTCTTTTTTTCTTCTTTTTTTCTTCGATCTTCTCCTCTATTCCTTTTCTTCTTCTCCTCTTTTTGTTTCTTCTTCGTTTTCTTATGTTTTATCGGGTCTGTCGTCGTCGATATACCCCTCTCCCGATAACTTCAACACGAGGGGGGGTCGATATACCCCCTCCCCGATAATATTATTTTCCCATGTACGTTCATTGTCGTTGTCGATATAACCCCCTCCCGATAACTTCAACACGTGGGGGGGGGTCGATATACCCCCTCCCCGATAACATTATTTTCCCATGTATGTATGTCGTCGTTGTCGATATATATAACTCCCTCCCAGATAACTTCGACATGATGGACGGTCGATATTTATACCCCCTCTCGACCGTGATAACTTATACCACGGGAGCACCCCCCGGCCCTCTCGCTCGACCAAAACTCTCGAGGACACCCAAACCGTAGAAAAAAACGATGTCGGTCTCCTACCCCCTCCCGCCGCGCCCCTACCCTTGAAGCGTTGCTGAGGCCACCCCAAACCCGGAATAAGCTAGGTCTACGTTTGCACTAACCACCTGCTGTCATGTTTGTGTAATAATTGCCATGTTCTAATATTTGCAGAAACAATGGAGCACGGACGAGACGAGCAAGCAGAAGAGGTGTTGGGGGACATAATCTTAGCCGGAGGTGATATCTTGTCGTATCTTAACGACAATGATGGTCTGGAAGAACAGGGTGAAGAAGCAGGCTACAGTGATCGAAGAGTGGAGGAGGAAAGACATGATTATGATGGCTCCGGTGACCCAATGCTGGTGCAAGAAGGAGCCCGTGGTGACGGCTCCGGTGACCGAACAGAGTCCGGCCAGGTAAATATATTAGTTAAGCCTGTGCTGACTAGCTAATTGATGCATTCATTGTTTTGGTATGTACACATATTAATTAACACTCGTCTTTCTTCTTTTTTCTAGCCCTCCGGATCGAGCACAACTGCGGTAAAGAGACGAGGCCCGAAGAGAAAGTTGCGCTCGGATGAAAGGTTTGAGATCACAGCAATCGCGCGCGACGGCCAACCGATTGAACCCATCCGGACAAAGGATGCATTTGCTGCTCAGTGCGGGGTTCTAGTTAGGGACAAGATCCCGATCAGCATCCACCAATGGTATAAGCCTAAGAAGGAAGACCCTGAGGTGTCTTATGTCAATGATATGCAGAAAGATGATCTTTGGACTGAGCTGAAGGCAAATTTCACCCTACCGCCAGAGGAGGATCCGGAGAAGCCAGTTAAAGAGCAATTAATCAAGTCTCATGCTCTTAAGAAGATGGCAGACCTATTCAGGAGGTGGAAGAATGAGCTGAAAACGTTTGTCGACAAAGAAGAGACACCAGAATTCATCGGCCGGTATGAGAAGATCAGAGATCACTGGCCCGCATTTGTGGCCCACAAGACATCGGAAAAGAGTAAGAAGATGTCAGCGACAAACAAGAAGAATGCTGCGAAGAAGAAGCTTCACCATCGCACGGGGTCAGGTGGCTACCTCAAAGCCCGGCCTAAGTGGGCCAAGGCTGAGAATGATCTGCTTGAAAAAGGGATCGAACCACAGACAATGAACTGGACAGACCGTTGCCGGACTTGGTTCTTCGGGGCTGGCGGAACCTTGGACCCTGTATCAGGGAGGTGCGTTTGGACGAACGAGCTTTTGAGAATACCAGTCAAGAAGATTCAGCAATATATCGATGCAGCGCAGGAAGGGACGTTCGTTCCAGACAGAGAGAACGACGAGCTCACAATGGCCCTCGGGAATCCTGAGCACCCTGGACGGACACGAGGCACGCCAGGCTCCGTTCCGTGGAAGGCTGGTTTTCCGGACGCAGGCGGTTACAAAAGCCAGGAGAGGAGGAAAAAAATGGAGCAGACCCAAATTCAGAAGCTGCACAAAAGGGTTCAAACGCTAGAGGAACGAGACAGCAATCGACATGCCGAAACTACCCCGAGCTACCCCGCCATCTCAGCGGAGAAGCAGCGTGGCTTCCACCGAGCTGCTTCAGCTGGAGCATGTCTTGACGGCTCCTGCTAGCTACCCCGTGGATGCTATCACGGAGTCTCAACATTGCCACCTTATGGCGCAATGGCAGAACTTCAAAGTCAAGGCGGCTGTTGGCTCTGTTTTACCTCCTGAACCCGGCGCAACCTACCATTGCCGGCCGATTCCAGAAGGATATGCTAGGGTGATGGTGGATGAAATAACGGAGGGATTTGAGGACCTCCAGCTTGACCACCCTACCGGTGAAGGGGAGACTCGGCTGGGTTTAGCTCTGAAGACTCCGTGCCTATGGCGGAAGGAGCTCATCAACCTTCCGAACTGGACGGCTCCGGCGAGTAAGGGCAGTCCGCCTCCTCCTCCGCCTCCTCCTCCGGCGAGTGATCAGGGCACTCAGCCTCCTTCTCCGGCGCGTGGCGGCACTCCGCCTCCTCCTCCGCCTCCTCCTCCGGCGAGTGATCAGGGCACTCAGCCTCCTTCTCCGGCGCGTGGCGGCACTCCGCCTCCTTCTCCGCCTGCGCCGGCGCGCCAGAGCAGCCAGCCTCCTCCTTCTCCGCCTCGTCAGCAAGGGCGGAAGAGACCCGCCGCCGCTGCGGCTGCTCCGGCGCGTCGTAGTCCTTCTCCTCCGCCTCGTAAGCAAGGAAAGAAGACAGCCGCAGCCGCTCCGTCTGCTCTGCCGGCGTCTAGCAGTACAGCTGCCAGAGGCGGGAGGCAATACAGATTCGGTCCTTCTCTGAAGACTCCAGAGAAGTTACCATACGAGAGGACCAAGGAGGAAACCAGGAAGATCGTGCGAGCCGAAGTGACAAACTTCTTTGAAGGGGTGAAAGCAAAGAAACATCCACCTCCGGAGGAGAAGGTAGATCCGGTGAAAGCAAAGCGCACTCTGGCTGCCCTGACAAAACCACCAAAGTCTCCGCCGAGAGGCAACTATGAGCGCATTCTTGCAAAGACATATGCCAAAGCGGAGCGGTCGGGAAGTACTGTCAGTGATCAAAGGTTAAAAGAACGACGAGCTGGGAAAAAAATTGCCCAGCTCGGCGAACAAGCGAACCAATCGTGCCCCCGCTCAAGGTGTCAAAAGACATCGTCGCTAATGATCCGAGGATGGTGCCCGGTTATAGCAATCTTGGAGATTACCTGCCCGACGATGTACATTATGAAATCATGGAGGTGGACGAACACAAATACCATTACGGGAAGCCTCTCGTCAAAGATGAAAGATCTCTAACAACGATGATGCGAAGATTACATGATTGGTACATGAAAACCTGCAGAGAGTCTGATGGGATGAGTACTTTGACGCTGAGAGTTAAACCGGAGCATGACCTCGTTGGAATTGAACTGCTGAATGTTCCATTTGAGGATTTCTTCCAGTTTTACAATCAAAAGGCCCTCGATAAAACAACGATCACTTGCTACTGTCTGTAAGTAGTACTACTTCTGTCATTAAGTCTCTCTATATAGGTCAGCTCTTTCATTGCATGTATTTATAATTATCCTCACTATATTATGCAGATTGAAGATCGCCGAATTGAAGAAAAGACAAATCGGTGATATTGGGTTCATTAACACAAATCTCATAGATGCATATACGGTTGAAAAACATCCCAAAGAAGCCGAGGCCAACTTGCTACGATCGTTGGTATTAAATCAAAACAAAGATATAATACTCTTTCCTTACAACTTCAAGTGAGTGTTACTGTCTTGTGCATATTCGGTTTCCCTTATTAGTCCAGGTTATGGTAATGTAATTGATGACTTATGCATGCATGCGCAGCTTCCACTTTATTCTCCTAGAGATTAAGCTTGAGCCGGGAGTAGTAACCGTCTTAGACTCGAGACGAAAAGATCCCCAGGACTATGCGAACATGACTCAAATGCTCGAGAAGTAAGTTAAATCGATCATTATCCACCATATCAGCAACTTTGTTCATTTCCTGATATCAAGTAATTGTTTTCTTTGTCTGGCAGGGTTTGGAGAGAATTCACCACAAAAGCTCCGGGACTGCCGAAGAAGCTGCAATTTAAACACCCGAAAGTAAGTACTATAGTAGCATGTTCCGCGCATCTCCTAGTGATTCAAGCGCTAGTTTCATCAATACCATTTAGCATGCTTGCTTATCAGTTTGATTGACCTCTATTTCTTGTAAAGTGGTTGTGCATTTGTGTTGAGTTTCATTTATTCATATATATATATATATATATATATATATATATATATATATATATATATATATATATATATATATATATATATGTATTGACCCCCTTCTTCAAATTAGATGTTTCGGAAGCGGGATGAACTCCTAGCACCAGATCGTATGCGAGCAATTCAAGAGGAATTGGCGGCATTCTTCCTTGACCACGTGATCGCTGAAAACGGAGAATACTATGTGGACCCTGTGTTCTTACAATTTAATTAGGAGATTGTATTGTAAGAGATAATTATTGTATATATGTAGCCGGTAGTGTCGGATAGATATATGAGAACTTATTGTTCGACCAATCTCTCGGAGAAGGAGAGGTGGTCGATATCACTTCTCTCTGTATGCATATGTTCATGATGATCTTCTGTTTCCTTCATTTGATTACTAGCTAGCATGTCTAGTCCTCTCCATACGTATATAGTACGTAGCGTCGACCAAGCACGGAGATAAGAGAGGACACTTCTCTCTATTAATTAGCTAGCTAACACAATATATGAAACACCTAAATTAACCCCCCAACCCCCCCCCCCCCCCGTTTAAAAAAAACAAAAACCCCAACCCCCGAAATGCTGACGCGTGGATGCCTATTGGTCCCGGTTGGTGACACCAACCGGGACAAAAGGCCCTGCCTATTGGTCCCGGTTGGTGGCACCAACCGGGACCAAAGGCCCCTCTGCCTGGGCTGGCAGCAGCGGCCACGTGGAGGACCTTCTATCCCGGTTCATGTAAGAACCGGGACTAAAGGGTTAGGGCTTTAGTAACGGCCCTTTAGTCCCGGTTCGAAAACCGGGACAAAAGGCCCTTACAAACCGGGGTAAAAGCCCCTTTTCCTACTAGTGTACAGAGGAGGAGGAGGTGTTGGGGAGGGAGAGGGCTGCGCCAGGGGAAGGGGTACGGCAGCCCTTCCACCCCCCTCTATTTATAGGGGCAAGGGAGAGGGGGCCGGCCCCCTCTAGATGGATCTAGAGGGGGGGGGGGCGGCGGCCAAGGGGGGAGGCTTGCCCCCCAAGCCAAGGGGGGCGCCCCCTTTAGGGTTTTCCCCCAACCCTAGGCGCATGGGCCCTGGGGGTTTTGGCGCCCAACCCACCTAGGGCTGGTTCCCCTCCATATTCAGCCCATAAGGCCCTCCGAGGCAGGTGGACCCTCCCGGTGGACCCCCGGAACCCTTTCGGTGGTCCCGATAAACCCCCGAACACTTCCGGCGACCGAATAAGGACTTCCCATATATAAATCTTTATCTCCGGACCATTCCAGAACTCCTCGTGATGTCCGGGATCTCATCCGGGACTCCGAACAACATTCGGTAACCGCATACTAATTCCCATAACAACTCTAGCGTCATCGAACCTTAAGTGTGTAGACCCTACGGGTTCGGGAATCATGCCGACATGACCGAGACATCTCTCCGGCCAATAACCAACAGCGGGATTTGGATACCCATGTTGGTTCCCACATGTTCCATGATGATCTCATCGGATGAACCACGATGTCGGGGATTCAAACAATCCCGTATACAATTCCTTTTGTCAATCGGTATGTTACTTGCCCGAGATTCGATCGTCGGTATCCCAATACCTCGTTCAATCTCGTTACCATCAAGTCACTTTACTCGTTCCGTAATGCATGATCCCGTGACTAACTGCTTAGTCACATTGAGCTCATTATGATGATGCATTACCGAGTGGGCCCAGAGATACCTCTCCGTCATACAGAGTGACAAATCCCAGTCTCGATAAGTGCCAACCCAACAGACACTTTCAGAGATACCTGTAGTGTACCTTTATAGCCACCCAGTTACGTTGTGACGTTTGGTACACCCAAAGCATTCCTACAGTATCCGAGAGTTGCACAATCTCATGGTCTAAGGAAATGATACTTGACATTAGAACACTTTAGCAGACGAACTACACAATCTTGTTCTATGCTTAGGATTGGGTCTTGTCCATCACATCATTCTCCTAATGATGTGATCATGTTATCAACGACATCCAATATCCATGATCAGGAAACTGTAACCATCTATTGATCAACGAGCTAGTCAACTAGAGGCTCACTAGGGACATGTTGTGGTCTATGTATTCACACATGTATTATGATTTCCAGATAACACAATTATAACATGAACAATGGACAATTATCATGAACAAGGAAATATAATAATAACCATTTTATTATTGCCTCTAGGGCATATTTCCAACAGCTAGATGGCTTCTTTTCTCTGTTTTGATCTTCAATACGATGTTCTTCTTAATGTTCTCGGAGATCTACTCGATGTAATCACTTTTTGCGGTGTGTTTGTTGGGATCCGATGAATTCTGAGTTTATGGTCAGATTATCTATGAATATTATTTGAGTCTTCTCTGAACTTTTTTATGCATGATTGTTATAGCTTTGTATTTCTCTCTGATCTATTTATTTGGTTTGACCAACTAGATTGATTTTTCTTGCAATGGGAGAGGTGCTTTGTGATGGGTTCGATCTTGCGATGCTCAATCCTAGTGACAGAAAGGGACATGGCACGCATTTGTATCATTGTCATTAACGACTACTTGTCTCGGATGTTGATGTCCATATACATGATCATTGCCTTAGATATCATCATGATTATTTGTTTTTGTATCAATTGTCCAACAGTATTTTGTTTACCCACCGTATGATATCTTCATGAGAGAAGTCTCTAGTGAAAACTATGGTCCCCGGGTCTATCTAAATCATATATTAAAATCCAAAAATACCTTACTGTAATTTACTTTACTTTATTTTATTGTGTTTTTATTTATCTATTTCATCACTACAAGATTAATCCTTGCAATTAACCGTCAAGGAATTGACAAACCCTTGTTTGCATTAGGTGCAACTATTTTTTGTGTGTGTAGGTACTGCTAACGAGTTGTTGCGTGGTTCCCCTACTCGATTGATAACCTTGATTTTTAAAAGAGTGAAATACTTATCTCTATTGTACTGCATCATCCTTTTCTTTTTGGGGAAATCCCAACGCAGCTCACAAGTAGCAGCATGGTGTGTTGACAACGGGGTGGCACGGGCTCCTACTCAAGGACAGCCAATGCACGTCACATGGTATGATGACTACCACGTCTGTGCCGAATGCCCAATGCGCGGCACGGTCCACAATGGATGGCTCTAGGCGTGGCAAGTTGCGAGGCGCTAGAGCTTGGGCCACCATGCTTGGGGCGCAAGACGAAGAACAACAGGGAAGCACTGCATGGCGGAGACGTTGGAAAAACAAGAGCGTGACTGGGCTGAGACCTAGCTAGGTGAAGCCTCCGACGTCGATTGACTGTACGCGGATGTAACAGCTGCCCGTCACTTACAATGTGGTGGCTATAGTTGTTGTGCAGTAGTCTGCTCGTCACTCATAATGTGGCAACTATAGTTGTTTTGGCGGTATTCCTTTATGGCTTCTTCCTACTTAATCATAATTTCACATAGTAATTTTGTTGGATTTTCTTCATCTCGGGTAGACCTATGAATGGGCAGCCCGGGTAGGGTCGGGCCTGGCCTTCGAGCCAGGCTTAGGCTTGGGTTCGGGTGAGGTGTATCTTTTTTATCATTTTTGGGTAGGTTTTTGGGTTTGGGGTCGGGCTTGCACATGAAGGTGCTAAAAAGTGTCATTTGGGTTAGGTTTTGGGTTTTCGGAATGTGTTTGGGCCAGGCATGGGGTTGACAAGGTAGTGATTTTCAGGCTTTGGGTCAGGCTTGGCTTGGAGTTTGAAGGTCGGACTTTTACAAGCCGGGCCCAACACCTAGCCCAGCCTGATCAATGATCAGGTTTGGTCTTGGAGAATGCCTTCGTGTTGTGGAATCTTCTCATATTTCTAGCTTTCAAGGACACCCCCCCCCCCCCCCCCCACCTCAATTTATTCGTAAATGCAGGGGAAAGGGGTAAAAACTAAAATACATGGTCGAATATGTATGCCATTTTAGCAACTTATCTTATTTAAATAATGATACAAAATGCACATAACAACGGACGTAAGGGGGGCAAGCCTCTGGAGCCGCACCCTTTTTGATCCTACACTAGTAGAACGGTGATTAGCTTGTTTTATGCTTATTGCGTTCATGTGATTAGCTTACAATATGTGACTAATATTATTAGTATTATCGTCAAGAATTTATTATGTCTTAAATTAATAAAAAAATGAAGTGTCCAACAGTATGCATTCTTTACTCGTTGGTAAGATATCAAAAACTTCGTTACATATCTGTTACGTTGGTCGACTCTAGACGCGATGAGTGAGTTGTGTTGGAAGAGGAAACTGGTTGATTCAATGGACTAAGTAAGAGTATCTACAACGGACGACCCACTTTGTTCCTATACATCCGGGCGGACAGATTGAATAGGGCTCAAACATGAGAGAGAAGAAAAAACGCCGCCATACCGGCAACCACGTAACCAGACTGCCTTATTATATAACCAAGTTTCTTGCCTCCTTCTGTGTAACCAGACAAAGTGAAACTAAAACCACGAACAGCACAATGTGCTACCTACATTTTTTTTTTTGAGAAATTGTGTGCTACCTACTGGCTGCAACCAAAAGCCCAAACCAAGATTTTTGCTTTGCGTTCAAGTGATCAGCTTGGCCTATGAAATCGAAGTCCCTGCACATGAGCGGTTGGTCACTATATGTGGCAGAAATTTTCTAATACCAACACAAAACACCAAAAAAATGATTTCTTTTTCTGTTTCGGTATCGCTTCGGACTTTGATTTGTCGCTTTTAATGCCCACCCAAAAAGTGCATTGTCGTGCAAGATGCCGTCCGACTGGGCCGGCCCATTGTCGCACACGGAAACAGGGAAATATTAAATAACAATTTTATGTACATGTTTAAATTATGATTTTAAATACTTTTTTCTTCAAACCTGGCATGGAAGCCTATCATGGGCATTCCCAGCTGCTGCAAAAAGTTAAGGTCACTTCATGAATGTCCAAAAAAACACCATGTTCAACTGAGGATTTTCGGGTAGGCCGGAAGGCTCCGTTTGAGAGCACGTTTTTTTCGGCATCTGTCAAATGACCCCAATTTTTTTCTGTGAGTTTATATGACCAATTAAAGGCACCATGCCAAGTTGTCTTGGTTTTTTTGACAAAATTTTATTTTCTGGAGTTTTCTCGGTCAAAAAGGCCGATAAATGGCCGGACGTGTCGCAACTTGCATACGGTGTTGGGAATCATTCAAACCTTGCATGAATGACTACCATGGGTATGTCCATCTTCTTGCAAAAGTTAGGGCCATTTCAAGAATGTCCAAAACTAGACCATGTTCAATGGAGGGTGTTCGGGTAGGCCCCAAATTGTCTATTTTTGGACATTATTGAAAGGACGTTGTTTTGGCAGGGTGTTTGGGGGCCGCAAGAAGGGTCCATTTGAAAGTACACTGTTTTTTTGCCATCCGTCAAATGACCCCAAATTTTTACACCTGCTTCTATGACCAATTCAAGGCATCATGCCAAGTTGTTCGAGTTTTCGATAATTCTTACATTTTTTGGAGTTTTCTCGGTGAAAAATGGCTGGATGTGAAGCAACTTGCATACCGTGTCAGACTGCCACCAGAAGTTGAGCTCATTTATCCATAGTCCAGAAAGCCCACCATTTAGTAGGAGGAGTGTGATAGACTAGGCCAGGCGGGCGCATCCATGAGCATGTATTTTTTCTGAATGATTCTGTTATTTGCAATTTCCATAATTACCAATTGACTTGAACATTTTATTATATCCTAACCATTTCTCAAAATTTGTCACGAATTTTGCAATTTCAAATTGTGTATGCAAATTTTACAAATTTGAACGCTTTTAAAAAAAATGTTAATAATTGCCAAAAATTAATGTTGAACACAAATTGCAAACCACGTAATTTTTTTAAAATTTCTTGACTTTTTTGAAACGCAAACATTTCTTAAGTTTGTGATTTTTTTTTGGAAAATAGGCACATTTTGAAATTCCAGAACATTTTGCAAATACGCTGGGATTTTCTCCTGTGGAGGCGGAATCAAACTCTCTTAATGTGATTGAATTTTGCACTGGCCAACCAAGTTACCAAGATGGTGTGGTGCTGCTTCTGCAATTTTTACGGAGAGTGTTGATGTTTCAGTGTTCTTGGGAAGGTCAAATTTAAGCATTGTTTTTGTTCTGCAAATCAAGCGGCACATGTGCTAGCAAATTTTAGTTGTTGTGATAAAACTTTGCTTTGCTGAGGCTGTCTCGTCTCTAAGCTCTTAGACAATGTAATGTTGTTTTAATTTTAATAAACTAGCCATGAAGGCCTTCCCAAAAAAACTCTGAAATGTACATCATTAGTAGTACATGGTATTAGAGAAGATTTTGCAAAAGTTTATGTATATTGCATAAATCATCAGGAGAATCCACGCCGAAGCACTTTATTAAGAGAAAACCTAGACATCATGTGTTTTTTATCGCCAAACTCAAGATACATAGTCCGGAAATAATGTCAGTAGTAATTCGGTTTAACTGAAACTGAATCACCAGTCAAGCAAATGAGGGCAACACTAGAAACGCTAATACGTATCAGCCTATTCTCCGCGCCAAATCATTTGCTGATGACAAAGGACAGAGAGATATAAGAGGAAACAACCCTCTGAATGATCTATCATATGTTATAGTCTTAACTGATCATCACTTGTATAACAAAATGTAGCCTTAAGCTGAATAATCAGTAGCAACTAAAGCTTTGAGTATTCACCTGGTTTAACTGAAAGTGAACCAGGCAAACACTTGAGGCAAATTCAAAAGTGTCAGAAAAGAACCAAAGATCAACGAATGTATAGTGCCACTGATCTACTGTATGTATGTATTGCCACATTTGGCATCATTACGAGTATCATCACAAGAATCATCTCTACTCAAGGAAGCAACTATGTCAAAAGTCAAAACAGAGCAAGCAGAAATGGCTACCAGAGTTCAGAAGACATTCTCACTCTCACAGTAATGCCGTACACTCATCGGATGTCTAGATATCACGTGCAGTGCGAACGTGCACATCTTTCTCAAAAGCTTACTGGTTATAATGTCAAGCTCACAGATAACAATGTCCAATAATATTGACGAAGAGACGGCTGTAGCAAACCTCGCAAAAGGGCGCCGAGCAATAAACCCGCGTGGCGGGCGCTGGGCAAAGACGGCACCATCGAGCAACCTGTGCCGGCGCTGCAGAAGAAGGCTGGCGGAGGCGGTGGTCGAGCTGGCGCTGGTGACCAATGGCGATGCCCTGGCCCTGAGTCGCACCGCCGTAGCTGGGGACTGGACGCGGAGGCACGTAGCGGATCTCCGGGTGCTGCGGAAGCACGTTGCTGGCGCAAGACATCGCCGAAGAAGGCTGCTCACCAATGCCAAGATCCAACAAGAAATCAATGAGTTCATGACGGCAGGACAAGCCCAGATAACGAATGAATGATGGATAATAATGCATAGCAAATTACCCCGTCGGAGCCGGAGTGGCCGCGCGGCTGCCCTGTTCCTGTCTGCCTGGGGCCAGCGATCTGGCTCTGGCCGGAGAGCGAACCATTGCCGGTCGGCGCGTGGTACTGGTACGGGAAGGGCGCACTCCCAACGTCTGCAACAGAAACCAAGAAATCGAACTCCAACGTCAATGAAGAACCAAGAACCGCACGGATCAGAAAGAATTTGGCACTTTTCTTGGGAGGGAACTCACCTGGATTGCCCAGCGGCGGCCGGAGCATCCCCTGAGATGGCGGCTGGGAGAATCCCCTGTACCCCGACCCGCCCCCGGCCCCGCGAGCAGCTGCAAGGGACGAAGGTACGGGATGTCACAATCCAAGAAACGCAAGAACGAACGACGCGCTCGGTCATATGCTTTGATTTCTTGGGCACCCACCTCCATCGAACTGGGAAGAGCCGCCGGCGTAGCCGTAGCCTGAAGTCACCTCCAACAGGAACGCCATGTCCGGCGAAATCCCAACAATGCCGTCGCCGGCTGCATTCGCCGTCGGCCCTGCAGTGTTCGCCGATGTACCGGCCAGGTCGTCGCCGGATGTAGGATCCCTCCGCGCAGACGGGTGCCTTGTCCCGGTAAGGTTGTCGTCGGCCTTCCGCTTGCCCGCCATCTCGCCTCGGTCGAACAGCTTCGCAAGAACGCCCAGGTGAATAGGAGAGGGAGGGGGCGGAAGGAAGGAAGCTACGAGAAACAATGGGAGGGGAGGGGAGGAAGGCGAGGGAGGGTATATAGACGACGGACAGAGGGTCTCCCGCTGTAACCGATTTCAAGAAGCAGAGAGATTCAGTTGGTTGATTTGGGGGGGAAGAAGACAGGAAGAGGAACGAGCCTAAATAATGGGCCTAATGTATTTCGGATAGCCCAGCCTGTGGCCCAAATAAGTGGGTTAGCTTTCCAAAGTTTCTGCAAATTTTTACTCATCCTGTTAAAAAAACAGGACTTCTCAAAAAAAAATTAAAGGCACAATGCCAATGATTTGCTTCGAAAAATATTCATTTTGTTTGGAGCATGATTTGCCCATGCCAGTGTTGTTACATAATAAACATGCCGGGCATCCTTGATAAACTTCATCTATTACAAGAGGAGAAAAACTCAAAACAAAGATGTCAATACATCATCTGCTTAATGATAAAGTCATTTCAAACCTTTTGCCAGTCAAAGATAACATAATAATCTAGGGTTGTTTTGGAGTGAACTAGATCCATGTTCAGTTAAATCTAAAAATTCTTTAGGACTATTTTTGTGACAAAAATAACTTGACTAGTTAGATTTGCACCAATCAAGCTTGTAGAAGATGAAACAAACTATTATTTGCATAGTAGTCCGATACCGACGAAATCATCTAGAATATGACTATTCAATAAAAATTTAAATAGAAACTTGCTATTTATTTCATAAGATAAGGTGTACGCAGGTTCTTTTTACTAATTTATGATCAATTGCAAGATCAACATATATAAATACTATCTTGTATATGCCGGTACAATCCAGGTAAAGGAGAAGGAAAAGAAGATAAAGAAAGCAACATGTTTTTTTGTGGGGTAAAGAAAGCAATAGCTAGCTTAACCATAAACTTACACGCAAGGTAATGATATCGTCCAAATAACATTGATTTGATTTTTTTATTTAATACTATAATTTTATTTATGTGCTTTTAAATTGAATTTACGCATATCATTTTATTGATCTCCACCTCTTCACTGTTTTCTTGTTAATACTGTGGTTTCTCAAGTTTCGTATCGTTTAAATTCTTTCTTCCCTTCCCCCAATTTTTCTGAATTATCCATGCTTACTATTTACCCATTGTTGGTTTTTTCTTCTGCCAAAATTTGGACTCCAGGGCCTTTTATCCTCCACATGGACACTGTGTCAGCAAATACTTTGACACTTAGGTGTCTCGTTGTGCACATAGTGGCCATGCAACTTGTAAACCTAAATGAGATATCTGAACCGTCCGCTTAATTCACCCTGATAACACACAAGTATAGGGGATCGCAACAGTTTTCGAGGGTAGAGTATTCAACCCAAATTTATTGATTCGACACAAGGGGAGCCAAAGAATACTCTCAAGTATTAGCAGTTGAATTGTCAATTCAACCACACCTGGATAACTGAGTATCTGCAACAAAGTATTTAGTAGCAAAGTAATATGGAAGTAACGGTAACGATAGCAAAAGTAATATTTTTGGGTTTTATGGTGATTGTAACAGTAGCAACGGAAAAGTAAATAAGCGGAGAACAATATGTGAAAAGCTCGTATGCATTGGATCGGTGATGGAGAATTATGCCGGATGCGGTTCATCATGTAACAGTCATAACATAGGATGACACAAAACTAGCTCCAATTCATCAATGTAATGTAGGCATGTATTCCGAATATAGTCATACGTGCTTAAAGAACTTGCATGACATCTTTTGTCCTACCCTCCCGTGGCAGCGGGGTCCTAGCGGAAACTAAGGGATATTAAGGCCTCCTTTTAATAGAGTACAGGACCAAAGCATTAACACATAGTGAATACATGAACTCCTCAAACTATGGTCGTCACCGGGAGTGGTCCCAATTATTGTCACTTCAGGGTTGCCGGATCATAACACATAGTAGGTGACTATAGACTTGCAAGATAGGATCAAGAACTCACATATATTCATGAAAACATAATAGGTTCAGATCTGAAATCATGGCACTCGGGCCCTAGTGACAAGCATTAAGCATAGCAAAGTCATAGCAACATCAATCTCAAAACATAGTGGATACTAGGGATCAAACCCTAACAAAACTAACTCGATTACATGATAAATCTCATCCAACCCATCACCGTCCAGCAAGCCTATGATAGAATTACTCACGCACGACGGTGAGCATCATGAAATTGGTGATGGAGGATGGTTGATGATGACGATGGCGACGGATTCCCCTCTCCGGAGCCCCGACGGACTCCAGATCAGCCCTTCCAAGAGAGTTTAGGGCTTGGCGGCGGCTCCGTATCGTAAAACATGATGAATCCTTCTCTCTGATTTTTTTTCTCCCCAAACACGAATATATGGAGTTGGAGTTGAGGTCGGTGGAGCTCCAGGGAGCCCACGAGGCAGGGGGCGCGCCCATGGGGGCAGGCGCCCCCCCCACCCTCGTGGAAAGGGTGTGGGCCCCCTGGCCTTGATTCTTTCGCCAGTACTTTTTATTATTTCCAAAAATAATCTCCGTGAAGTTTCAGGTCATTCCGAGAACTTTTGTTTCTGCACAAAGATAACACCATGGCAATTCTGCTGAAAACAGCGTCAGTCCGGGTTAGTTCCATTCAAATCATGCAAGTTAGAGTCCAAAACAAGGGCAAAAGTGTTTGGAAAAGTAGATACGACGGAGACGTATCAACTCCCCCAAGCTTAAACCTTTGCTTGTCCTCAAGCTATTCAGTTGATAAACTGAAAGTGATAAAGAAAAACTTTTACAAACTCTGTTTGCTCTTGTTGTTGTAAATATGTAAAGCCAGCATTCAAGTTTTCAGCAAAGATTATGACTAACCATCTTCACAATAACATTTAGGTCTCATGTTTACTCATGTCAATGGCATAATCAACTAGCGAGCAATAATAATAAATATCAGATGATAACACTTTCTCAAAACAATCATAATATGATATAACAAAATGGTATCTCGCTAGCCCTTTCTGAGACCGCAAAACATAAATGCAGAGCACCTTTAAAGATCAAGGACTGACTAGACATTGTAATTCATGGTAAAAGAGGTCCAATCATAGTCATACCCAATATAAACTAATAGTAATGGATGCAAATGACAGCGGTGCTCTCCAGCTGGTGCTTTTTAATAAGAGGGTGATGACTCAACATAAAAGTAAATAGATAGGCCCTTCGCAGAGGGAAGCAGGGATTTGTAGAGGTGCCAGAGCTTGATTTTGAAATAGAGATAAATAATATTTTGAGCGGTATACTTTCATTGTCAACATAACAACCAAGAGATGGCGATATCTTCCATGTTACACACATTATAGGCGGTTCCCAAACAGAATGGTAAAGTTTATACTCCCCCTCCACCTACAAGCATCAATCCACCTCCAAACAACGAGTGCCTCCAACTAACAACAGTCCCGGGGGAGTTTTGTTTGCAATTATTTTGATTTGGTTTGCATAAAGCATGGGACTGGGCATCCCGGTGACCAGCCATTTTCTCGTGAGTGAGGAGCGGAGTCCACTCCTCTTGAGAATAACCCGCCTAACATGGAAGATACGGACAGCCCTAGTTGATACATGAGCTATTCGAGCATTCAAAACAGAATTTCATTTGAAGGTTTAGTGTTTGGCACATACAAATTTACTTGGAACGGCAGGTAGGTACCGCATATAGGAAGGTATGGTGGACTCATATGGCATAACTTTGGGGTTTTAAGGGATTGGATGCACAAGCAGTATTCCCGCTTAGTACAAGTGAAGGCTAGCAAAAGACTAGGAATCGACCAACTAGAGAGCGACAACAGTCATGAACATGCATTAAAATTGATGAACATTGAGTGCAAGCATGAGTAGGATATAATGTTGGGGAACGTAGTAATTTCAAAAAATTTCCTACGCACACGCAAGATCATGGTGGTGCATAGCAACGAGAGGGGAGAGTGTTGTCCACGTACCCTCGTAGACCGACAGCGGAAGCGTTATCACAACGCGGTTGATGTAGTCGTACGTCTTCACGATCCGACCGATCAAGTACCGAACGCACGGCACCTCCGAGTTCTACACACGTTCAGCTCGATGACGTCCCTCGAACTCCGATCCAGCCGAGTGTTGAGGGAGAGTTTCGTCAGCACGACGGCGTGGTGACGATGATGATGTTCTACCGACGCAGGGCTTCGCCTAAGCTCCGCAATGATATTATCGAGGTGTAATTTGGTGGAGGGGGGCACCGCACATTTCCTTCAGTGAATAATAAACATTTATCATAATAAAACTTTTTGGTTTTCTTAAGATTTTTCAAAGACACAAGAAGAAAGCGAAAAAATAAACTAGCATGGATATTACAGTGAAAAAGTATGAGCACCGACAACTAGCAATGAGTGTGTAAACATGAATGTAATGTCGGTGAGAAATACGTACTCCCCCAAGCTTAGGCTTTTGTCCTGAGTTGGTCTATGGCCACGGCTGGCCTGGCGGATATCCAAAGTTATAGCTGGGGTCGTACTGTGAAGAAGCCTCGGATTGCCACTGGTTGGCAATCGTCTCCGGATCCCATTGGTAATCAGACTGTCGTGGAGGATCAAATTGGGTTCCGGCTCTAGCTCTGTAGCTGATGTAGGGTTCCGGTAGGCGTGGATGGCCGCCAGCGGAATGAGATACTTGCCTGCAGATAAGTCAAACAGGGAAGGAGCAGGCAAGGTAATAGTCTCAGGGTGATTTTTATCAAATATCAGTTTGTACTTAAGCGTCTTTTCCCTATTCTTAACAATAAAATCATGCGCTACCATACTCTTATAATCTAGATAAACATGAGGCAGCAAATTTTCTTCTTTCTCATAATGCCTAATAGGCATGTTATAGTATGCAGCGAGGCGCGAGACGAAGATGCCTCCCAAGATGGGGCCCTTAGTATGGTTAAGATTTAACCGCTTTGCAACAATAGCGCCCATACTAAATGTGTCATCATGAAACAAGGCATGGCACAAAATAATAATATCAAGGACACTCAGGTTTCCACAGTTTCCGCGACCAATTAAGCACCTACTAGCAAATATACAAAGTAACGTAGAACAGGAAAGTGTATGCTAGTGATTCGTGCGTCGGAAACCTTCCTCGTTTCCCCTACAGCAATGGTATCAATAAACCCCTCCACATCGTTACGATGTGGTTCCTCTATGAAACCCGGAAAAGGTAACTTGCAAACCTCACAGAATTCGCGAAGGGTCATCTCCTTATACTCATCATATAAATAAAAATCCACCGTAGGTGGTGACCTCTTAGAATGGAAATGAAAATTATGCACAAAGGTATTGGTGAGTAAGAGATACTATTCGCGTTGGTCGCGAAGGAAGTCGGTGAGGCCTGCATTCTCAGCCAATTCATAAAAATCATCATAAATCCTGGCTGCTCTCAAGAAATCATCACAAGGCCATTCACATGGCCGAACCTCCGTGGTGCGAGGCAGATTATATTTGGGCCTCTCTTCTTCTTCACTTTGCTTATCCTTTGAGCTTCGGCTCGAAGAGCCCCTCAAAAATCTCTTCATCATTTTCTGCAAATTTCTAAAAAATTTAGTAACTTCAAATAAAAGTGAACTAAGCTCAACAAAATTGATAGCAACTACTCCCACAAGTGCCTAGAGACTATATCATGCATTAGAACTACTTGGGACCATATAAATTTGTCATGCAAGCTCAAGAACATGGTCACCTAGGCAACACAAATTTGCAATGAATAAAGCACTAGAACAAAAACTAATTGGACCATTGGAGGAGTCACATACCAAGGAACAATCCCCCAAAGCAGTTTTGCGAGAGGTGCTTTGAGCAAGGAGATCGAAAATCGCAGCAAAATGAGCTAGAACTCGTGCTTGAGCTGGTTGGTGATTTTTTTGGGAGGAAGAAGGAGTGTGTGGGTGCAGGAATAAGTGGAGGGGAGCCACCATGGGCCCACGAGGCAGGGGGGCGCGCCCTGGACCCTCGTGGCCAGGTGCTTGCTCCCCCCGCTGTGTTCTCAGTGCCAGATATTCTCAAATATTCCAGAAAAAATCATATTTCAATTTCGGGGCATTTGGAGAACTTTTATTTTTGGGGTATTTCTTATTGCACGGATAATTCAAAAAATGATAGAAAATACTATTTTTACTTTATTTCAACTAAATAACAGAAAGTAGGAGGGTACAGAAGGTTGTGCTTTCTAACTTCATCCATCTCATGCTCATCAAAAGGAATCCACTAACAAGGTTGATCAGGTCTTGTTAACAAACTCATTCCGAATCGCATGAAACCGGAGAAATTTCGAATAACACTATGTTACCTCAACGGGGATATGCACATCCCCAATAATAAGAATATCATATTTCTTCTTGACAGTAGGTAAAGGAAATTCAAAACCTCCAAAAATAATCGATGGAATTTTTCCAATAGAATTGATACTGTGGACTTGAGGTTGTTTCCTCGGAAAGTGTACCGTATGCTCATTACCATTAACATTAAAAGTGACATTGCCTTTGTTGCAATCAATAACAGCCCCTGAAGTATTCAAAAAGGGTCTTCCAAGAATAATAGATATACTATCGTCCTCGGGAATATCAAGAATAACAAAGTCCGTTAAAATAGTAACGTTTGCAACCACAACAGGCACATCCTCACAAATACTGACAGGTATAGCAGTTGATTTATCGACCATTTGCAAAGATATTTCAGTAGGTGTCAACTTATTCAAATCAAGTCTACGATATAAAGAGAGAGGCATAACACTAACACCGGCTCCAAGATCACATAAGGCAGTTCTAACATAGTTTCTTTTAATGGAGCATGGTATAGTGGGTACTCCTGGGTCTCCAAGTTTCTTAGGTATTCCACCCTTAAAAGTATAATTAGCAAGCATGGTGGAAATTTCAGCTTCCGGTATCTTTCTTTTATTACTAACAATTTCTTTCATGTACTTAGCATAAGGATTCATTTTGAGCATATCAGTTAATCGCATACGCAAGAAGATAGGTCTAATCATTTCAGCAAAGCGCTCAAAATCCTAATCATCCCTTTTCTTGGATGGTTTGGGAGGAAAAGGCATGGGTTTCTAAACCCATGGCTCTCTTTCCTTACCGTGTTTCCTAGCAACAAAGTCTCTCTTATCATAACGTTGATTCTTTGATTGTGGGTTATCAAGATCAACAGCAGGTTCAGCTTCTACATCATTGTTATTGCTAGGTTGAGCATCAACATAAACATTATCACTAACAATTTCTCAAGGTTCATGTTCATTACCAGATTGTGTTTCAGCATCAGAAATAGAAATATCGTTTGGATTCTCAGGTGTCAATAACAAGTTCACTAGAAGCATGCAAAGTCCTATCATTTTTCTTTTTCTTCTTCTTAGAAGGACTAGGTGCATCAATATTATTTCTCTGAGAATCCTGCTCAATTCTCTTAGGGTGACCTTCAGGATACAAAGGTTCATGAGTCATTTTACCAGTTCTAGTAGCCACTCTAACGGCAAAATCATTATTCATACTATTCAATTCATTGAGCAAATCATTCTGAGCTTGAAGTACTTGTTCTACTTGAGTGGTAACCATAGAAGCATGTTTACTAATGAGTTTGAGTTCACTTTTACTCTAGACATATAATCACTCAAGTGTTCAATCATATAAGCATTACGTTTTAATTCTCTACCAACATAAGCATTGAAGTTTTCCTGTTTGACAATAAAATTATCAAACTCATCTAAGCATTGGCAAGCAGACTTATAACGAGGAATATCACCTTCATCAAATCTATAGAGAGAATTTACCTTTACTACCTGTGTTGGGTTATCAAGACCATGTGTTTCCTCAATAGGTGATGGATTAAAATCATGTATTTCTTCAACAAGCGGTAAAATAAGACCATGTATTTCTTGAACAGGAGGTAAATTCTTAACATCTTCAGCTTTTATACCCTTTTCTTTCATAGATTTCTTTGCCTCTTGCATATCTTCATGACCGAGAAATAGAACACCCCTTTTCTTCGGAGTTGGCTTAGGAGTTGGTTCAGGAAGTGTCCAATTATTTTAATTTGTCAACATATTATTCAATAGAATTTCAGCTTCATCTGGTGTTCTTTCCCTGAAAACACAACCAGCACAACTACCCAGGTGGTCTCTGGAAGCATCGGTTAGTCCATTATAAAAGATATCAAGTATTTCATTTTTCTTAAGAGGATGATCAGGCAAAGCATTAAGTAATTGGAGAAGCCTCCCCCAAGCTTGTGGGAGACTCTCTTCTTCAATTTGCACAAAATTATATATTTCCCTTAAAGCAGCTTGTTTCTTATGAGCAGGGAAATATTTAGCAGAGAAGTAATAAATCATATCCTGGGGACTACGCACACAACCAATATCAAGAGAATTAAACCATATCTTAGCATCACCCTTTAATGAGAACAGAAATATTTGAAGGATATAATAGTAGCGAGTTTTCTCATCATTGGTGAACAGGGTAGCTATATCATTTAATTTAGTGAGATGTGCCACAACAGTTTCAGATTCATAGCCATAGAAAGGATTAGATTCAACCAAAGTAATTATATCAGGGTCGACAGAGAATTCATAATCCTTATTAGTAACAAAGATAGGTGAAGTAGCATAAGCAGGATCATATTTCATTCTAGCATTCAGAGTTTTTTGTTTCAGCTTAGCTAATAATTTCTTAAGATCACTTCTATCATTCCAGGCAAGAAAGTCTCTAGAAGTTTCTTCATCCATAACATAGCCCTCAGGCACAACAGGCAATTCATATCTAGGGGAGAATCTTCATCATCACTTTCATCAATATTATCAGTTTCAATAATTTCATTCTCTCTAGCCCTAGCAAGTTGTTCATCAAGAAATTCACGAAGTGGCACAGTCGTATCAAGCATAGAAGTAGTTTCATCATAAGTATCATGCATAGTAGAAGTGGCATCATCAATAACATGCGACATATCAGAATTAATAGCAGAAGCAGGTTTAGGTGTCGCAAGCTTACTCAAAACAAAAGGTGAATCAAGTGCAGAGCTAGATGGCAGTTCCTTACCTCCCCTCGTAGTTGAGGGATAATTTTTTGTTTTCGCGTCTTTCAAGTTCTTCATAGTGACCAGCAGATATAAATACCAAGTGACTCAAAGAATAGAGCTATGCTCCCCGGCAACGGCACCATAAAATAGTCTTGATAACCCACAAGTATAGGGGATCGCAACAGTTTTCGAGGGTAGAGTATTCAACCCAAATTTATTGATTCGACCCAAGGGGAGCCAAAGAATATTCTCAAGTATTAGCAATTGAGTTGTCAATTCAACCACACCTAGATAACTTAGTATCTGTAGCAAAGTATTTAGTAGCAAAGTAATATGGAAGTAACGGTAACGATAGCAAAAGTAATATTTTTGGGTTTTATGGTGATTGTAACAGTAGCAACAGAAAAGTAAATAAGCGGAGAACAATATGTGAAAAGCTCGTAGGCATTGGATCGGTGATGGAGAATTATGTCGGATGCGGTTCATCATGTAACAGTCATAACATAGGATGACACAGAACTAACTCCAATTCATTAATGTAATGTAGGCATGTATTCCGAATATAGTCATACGTGCTTCTGGAAAAGAACTTGCATGACATCTTTTGTCCTACCCTCCCGTGGCAGCGGGGTCCTAGCGGAAACTAAGGGATATCAAGGCCTCCTTTTAATAGAGTACCGGACCAAAGCATTAACACATAGTGAATACATGAACTCCTCAAACTATGGTCATCACCGGGAGTGGTCCCGATTATTGTCACTTCGGGGTTGCCGGATCATAACACGTAGCAGGTGACTATAGACTTGCAAGATAGGATCAAGAACTCACATATATTCATGAAAACATAATAGGTTCAGATCTGAAATCATGGCACTCGGGCCCTAGTGACAAGCATTAAGCATAGAAAAGTCATAGCAACATCAATCTCAGAACATAGTGGATACTAGGGATCAAACCCTAACAAAACTAACTTGACTACATGATAAATCTCATCCAACCCATCACCGTCCAGCAAGCCTACGATGGAATTACTCACGCACGGCAGTGAGCATCATGAAATTGGTGATGCAAGATGGTTGATGATGACGATGGCGACGGATTCCCCTCTCCGGAGCCCCGAACGGACTCCAGATTAACCCTCCTGAGAGAGTTTAGGGCTTGGCGGTGGCTCCGTACCGTAAAACGCGATGAATCCTTCTCTCTGATTTTTTTCTCCCCGAACATGAATATATGGAGTTGGAGTTGAGGTCGGTGGAGCTCCAGGGGGGCCACGAGGCAGGGGGCATGCCTAGGGGGGGCAGCCGCGCCCCCACCCTCGTGGAAAGGGTGTGGGCCCCCTGGCCTTGATTCTTTCACCAGTATTTTTTATTATTTCCAAAAATAATCTCCATCAAGTTTCAGGTCATTCCGAGAACTTTTGTTTCTGCACAAAGATAACACCATGCCAATTCTGCTAAAAACATCGTCAGTCCGGGTTAGTTCCATTCAAATCATGCAAGTTAGAGTCCAAAACAAGGGCAAAAGTGTTTGGAAAAGTAGATACGACGGAGACGTATCAAACCCTCCCACACAACATTTCTTACTTTATATGAAACATCATTGCAACATTTTTCTTGTAGTATGTAAGAAGTCATGGAAAACAACATTCCAACATCTCAAACCAACTTGCAAGTAATTATGACTTACGGTTTAGAGAATGCAAACACTCACAACATGAGGATTTTTCCCGTGGTTCGGATAGTTGGTGGTATCCTACATCCATGTCGAGGGAGGGTTCAAAACAAAAGGTTCTAGGACTCACTTTACTACAAATCCAAATAGCGTTGACCCCTCATCATTGACCAGCCAGTGACCACGAGTTAGTGATGAGCACTAGCACCAACCGGCCAGCCGAGATGTGTCAATGATAATACATTTGAGGCTTGGCTTGAAGCTTACCACGAGCGGGCTAGAAAATGACCGATTAGTGATTGTTTGTACCGACTGTCAAAACAGATCAACAATTTTAACTGATGGACTGCTATATTTCACCCATCTATATTGAAATTTTAATTGAGAGCTTTCAGTTTCCCCTCGGCCAGCGTTGTTATTATGAAGCTCTTTATAATACAATCAGTTGCTTGCCACCATTTCAAATAAGCGCACTGCACTGCTAAGCCCCTACCCATTTAGTTTTCGACGTGCCCAAGCCCCTTGGCCCTTGCGTCTACACGGTGCAGCTGCACCATGCCTACGCTCTTGTTGTATGATGTATGAATTGCACGATGTATTGCTCATGTGCAAAGGCACGTATATATGATGTACAAGAGGTGGGCCACGACTTCAACTATACAAGGAACTAGGAGGTGGGCCCAATACACAGATGTGCACAACACATATACTCAACACCTCCTCGCAGTCGAAGCAGCACCGCTGCTGACGCAAAGACTGGACCGGAACTCCTCAAACGACGCCGTAGGCAAGCTCTTGGTCATGATATCTGCAAATTGTTGGGAAGTAGGGACATGTAGAACACAAATATGGCCAAGGGCCACCTGTTCCCGAACAAAATGAATATCCAACTCAATATGCTTGGTCCGACGATGATGTACCGGGTTGGCGGAGAGGCAGACCGCCGAGATGTTGTCGCAGTAGACCACCGTAGCATGATCCACATGACAAGAGAGCTCCTGAAGGAGCTGGCGAAGCCACGAACACTCGGCAACGACGTTGGCCACCGCACGATACTCAGCCTCGGCACTGGAGCGAGAGACGGTAGGCTGCCGCTTGGATGACCACGAGATGAGTGAGGGTCCAAGGAAGACACAATAGCCCGAGGTGGAGCGACGAGTGTCAGGGCAGCCCACCCAGTCGGCATCGGAGTAGGAGGTGAGGGCGGTGTCGGTGGAAGCGTAGAGCGTGACGCCAAGATCCATAGTGCCACAGATATAGTGGAGAATCCGCTTGACAACGGACCACTGAACGTCCCGAGGAGCATGCATAGGAGACACACCTGCTGCACGGCATACTGGATCTCCGGTCGAGTCAGAGTGAGGTACTGGAGAGCACCAACGATAGACCGGTAGAATGCAGCATCCAAAGCTGGAGAACCATCCATGGCAGAGAGCTTGGCCTTCGTATCAATAGGCGTAGCGGCGGGCTTGCAGTTAAGCATGCGAGCACGATCCTGGAGCTCATGAGCGTACTTCTGCTGATGAAGAAACAAGCCATCCGGACGGCGCACCACCTCAACACCCAGGAAGTAGTGCAAATGACCCAAGTCCTTGATGGTGAACTCAGCGCGAAGACGATCAGTGAGCTGACTAAGGAGGCCAGCCGTACTGTTGGGGAACGTAATAATTTCAAAAAAATTCCATCTCACACGCAAGATCATGCTGATGCATAGCAACGAGAGGGGAGAGTGTTGTCCACGTACCCTCATAGACCGAAAGCGGAAGCGTTAGCACAACGCGGTTGATGTAGTCGTACGTCTTCACGATCCGACCAGTCCAAGTACCGAACGCACGGCACCTCCGAGTTCAGCACACGTACAGCTTGATGACGTCCCGTGAGCTCCGATCCAGCAAAGCTTTGCCGGAGAGTTTCGTCAGCACGACGGCGTGATTACGGTGATGATGATGCAACCGACGCAGGGCTTCGCCTAAGCACCACTACGATATGATCGAGGTGGATTATGGTGGAGGGGGGCACCGCACACGGCTGGAAGAGATCAACTGATCGACTTGTGTCTAGAGGTGCCCCCTGCCCCCGCATATAAAGGAGCAAGGGGGAGGTCGGCCGGCCCCTTGTGGGGCGCCAGGAGGAGGAGTCCTCCTCCTAGTAGGAGTAGGACTCCCCTCTTTGCTACTCCTACTAGGAGGGGGAAAGGAAGGGGGAGAGGGAGAAGGAAAGGGGGGCGCCGCCCCCCCTCTCCTAGTCCAATTCGAACCAGAGGGGGAGGGGCGCGTGTCTTGCCCTAGGCCAGCCCTCTCTCTCTCTCTACTAAGGCCCATAAGGCCCACTATTTCTCCCGGGCGGGGTTCCGGTAACCCTCCGGCACTCCGATTTTCTCCGAAACCACCCGGAACACTTCCATTGTCCGAATATAGTCGTCCAATATATCGATCTTTATGTCTCGACCATTTCGAGACTCCTCGTCATGTCCGTGATCATATCTGGGACTCCGAACTACCTTCGGTACATCAAAACACAAAGGCTCATAATACCGATCGTCACCGAACTTTAAGCGTGCGGACCCTACGGGTTCGAGAACTATGTAGACATGACCGAGACACGTCTCCGGCCAATAACCAATAGCGGAACCTGGATGCTCATATTGGCTCCCACATATTCTATGAAGATCTTTATCAGTCAAACCGCATAACAACATACGTTGTTCCCTTTGTCATCGGTATGTTACTTGCCCGAGATTGGATCGTCGGTATCTCAATACCTAGCTCAATCTCGTTACCGGCAAGTCTCTTTACTCGTTACGTAATGCATCATCCCGCAACTAACTCATTAGTCACATTGCTTGCAAGGCTTATTGTGATGTGCATTACCGAGAGGGCCTAGAGATACCTCTCCGACAATCGGAGTGACAAATCCTAATCTTGATCTATGCCAACTCAACAAGTACCATCGGAGACACCTATAGAGCACCTTTATAATCACCCTGTTATGTTGTGACGTTTGGTAGCACACAAAGTGTTCCTCCGGTAATCGGGAGTTGCAAAATCTCATAGTCATAGGAACATGTATAAGTCATGAAGAAAGCAATAGCAGTAAACTAAACGATCATGTGCTAAGCTAACAAAATGGGTCAAGTCAATCACATCATTCTCCTAATGATGTGATCCCGTTAATCAAATGACAACTCATGTCTATGGTTTAGGAACCTCAACCATCTTTGATTAACGAGCTAGTCAAGTAGAGGCATACTAGTGACACTATGTTTGTCTATGTATTCACACATGTATTATGTTTCCCGATTAATACAATTCTAGCATGAATAATAAACATTTATCATGATATGAGGAAATAAATAATAACTTTATTATTGCCTCTAGGGCATATTTCCTTCAGTCTCCCACTTGCACTAGAGTCAGTAATCCAGATTACACAGTAATGATTCTAAGACCCATGGAGTCTTGGTGCTGATCATGTTTTGCTCGTGGAAGAGGCTTAGTCAACGGGTCTGCAACATTTAGATCCGTATGTATCTTGAAAATCTCTATGTCTCCCACTTGGACTTGATCCCGGATGGAATTGAAGCGTCTCTTGATGTGCTTGGTTCTCTTGTGAAATCTGGATTCCTTTGCCAAGGCAATTGCACCAGTATTGTCACAAAAGATTTTCATTGGTCCCGATGCACTAGGTATGACACATAGATCGGATATGAACTCCTTCATCCACACACCTTCATTTGCTGCTTCTGAAGCAGCTATGTACTCCGCTTCACACGTTGATCCCACGACGCTTTGTTTAGAACTGCACTAACTGACAGCTCCACCGTTCTATGTAAACACGTATCCGGTTTGCGATTTAGAGTCGTCCGGATCAGTGTCAAAGCTTGCATCGACGTAACCATTTACGACGAGCTCTTTGTCACCTCCATAAAGGAGAAACATATCCTTAGTCCTTTTTAGGTATTTCAGGATGTTCTTGACCGCTGTCCAGTGATCCACTCCTGGATTACTTTGGTACCTCCCTGCTAAGCTAATAGCAAGGCACACATCAGGTCTGGTACACAACATTGCATACATGATAGAGCCTATGGCTGAAGCATAGGGAACATCTTTCATTTTCCCTCTATCTTCTGCAGTGGTCGGGCATTGAGTCTGACTCAATTTCACACCTTGTAACACAGGCAAGAACCCTTTCTTTGCTTGATCCATTTTGAACTTTTTCAAAACTTTGTCAGGGTATGTGCTTTGTGAAAGTCCTATCAAGCGTCTTGATCTATCTCTATAGATCTTGATGCCCAATATGTAAGCAGCTTCACCGAGGTCTTTCATTGAAAAACTCTTATTCAAGTATCCCTTTATGCTATCCAGAAATTCTATATCATTTCCAATCAGCAATATGTCATCCACATATAATATCAGAAATGCTACAGAGCTCCCACTCACTTTCTTGTAAATACAGGCTTCTCCAAAAGTCTGTATAAATCCATATGCTTGGATCACACTATCAAAATGTTTATTCCAACTCCGAGAGGCTTGCACCAGTCCATAAATGGATCGCTGGAGCTTGCACATTTTGTTAGCTCCCTTTGGATCGACAAAACCTTCCGGTTGCATCATATACAACTCTTCTTCCAGAAATCCATTCAGGAATGCAGTTTTGACATCCATTTGCCAAATTTCATAATCATAAAATGCGGCAATTGCTAACATGATTTGGACAGACTTAAGCATCGCTACGGGTGAGAAAGTCTCATCATAGTCAACCCCTTGAACTTGTCGAAAACCTTTCGCAACAAATCGAGCTTTGTAGACAGTAACATTACCGTCAGCGTCAGTCCTCTTCTTGAAAATCCATTTATTCTCTATGGCTTGCCGATCATCGGGCAAGTCAACCAAAGTCCACACTTTGTTCTCATACATGGATCCCATCTCAGATTTCATGACCTCAAGCCATTTTGCGGAATCTGGGTCGCTTCTTCATAGTTTGTAGGTTCGCCTTGGTCAAGTAACATGACCTCCAGAATAGGATTACCGTACCACTCTGGTGCGGATCTTACTCTGGTTGACCTACGAGGTTTGGTAGTAACTTGACCTGAAGTTTCATGATCAATATCATTAGCTTCCTCACTGATTGGTGTAGGTGTCACAGGAACCGGTTTCTGTGATGAACTACTTTCCAATAACGGAGCAGGTATAGTTACATGATCAAGTTCTACTTTCCTCCAACTCACTTCTTTCGAGAGAAACTCCTTCTCTAGAAAGGATCCATTCTTAGCAACAAATGTTTTGCCTTCGGATCTGTGATAGAAAGTGTACCCAACAGTCTCCTTTGGGTATCCTATGAAGACACACTTCTCCGATTTGGGTTCGAGCTTATCAGGTTGAAGCTTTTTCACATAAGCATCGCAACCCCAAACTTTAAGAAACGACAACTTTGGTTTTTTGCCAAACCACAGTTCATAAGGCGTCGTCTCAACGGATTTAGATGGTGCCCTATTTAACGTGAATGCAGCCGTCTCTAAAGCATAACCCCAAAACGATAGCGGTAAATCAGTAAGAGACATCATAGATCGCACCATATCTAATAAAGTACGATTACGATGTTCGGACACACCATTACGCTGTGGTGTTCCGGGTGGCGTGAATTGCGAAACTATTTCGCATTGTTTCAAATGAAGACCAAACTCGTAACTCAAATATTCACTTCCACGATCAGATCGTAGAAACTTTATTTTCTTGTTACGATGATTTTCCACTTCACTCTGAAATTCTTTGAACTTTTCAAATGTCTCAGACTTATGTTTCATTAAGTAGATATACCCATATATGCTCAAATCATCTGTGAAGGTGAGAAAATAACAATACCCGCCGCGAGCCTCAATATTCATCGGACCACATACATCAGTATGTATGATCTCCAACAAATCTGTTGCTCGCTCCATTGTTCCGGAGAACGGCATTTTAGTGATCTTGCCCATGAGGCATGGTTCGCAAGTACCAAGTGATTCATAATCAATTGATTCCAAAAGTCCATCAGTACGGAGTTTCTTCATGCGCTTTACACCAATATGACCTAAACGGCAGTGCCACAAATAAGTTGCACTATCATTATCAACTCTGCATCTTTTGGCTTCAATATTATGAATATGTGTATCACTACTATCGAGATTTAATAAAAATAGACCACTCTTCAAGGGTGCATGACCATAAAAGATATTACTCATATAAATAGAACAATCATTATTCTCTGATTTAAATGAATAACCGTCTCGCATCAAACAAGATCCAGATATAATGTTCATGCTTAACGCTGGCACCAAATAACAATTATTCAGGTCTAAAACTAATCCCGAAGGTAGATGTAGAGGTAGCTTGCCGACTGCGATCACATCGACTTTGGAACCATTTCCCACGCGCATCGTCACCTCGTCCTTAGCTAGTCTTCGCTTAATCCGTAGTCCCTGTTTCGAGTTGCAAATATTAGCAACAGAACCAGTATCAAATACCCAGGTGCTACTGCGAGCATTAGTAAGGTATACATCAATAACATGTATATCACATATACCTTTGTTCACCTTGCCATCCTTCTTATCCGCCAACAACATAGACAAGCAAAATACTATCAGGTACTAAGTTCAAGATAAATTAAAGTTCAATTAATCATATTACTTAAGAACTCTCACTTAGATAGACATCCCTCGAATCATCTAAGTGATTACGTGATCCATCTCAACTAAACCATGTCCGATCATCACGTGAGATGGAGTAGTTTTCAATGGTGAACATCAATATGTTGATCATATCTACGATATGATTCATGCTCGACCTTTCGGTCTCAGTGTTCCGAGGCCATATCTGCATATGCTAGGCTCGTCAAGTTTAACCCGAGTATTCTGCTTGTGCAAAACTGGCTTACGCCCGTTGTATTTGAACGTAGAGCTTATCACACCCAATCATTGATACGTCCATTTTGCATCATGCTTTTATATCGATATTTATTGCATTATGGGCTGTTATTACACATTATGTCACAATATTTATGCCTATTCTCTCTTATTTTACAAGGTTTACATAAGGAGGGAGAATGCCGGCAGCTGGAATTCTGGGCTGGAAAAGGAGCAAATATTAGAGACCTATTCTGCACAACTCCAAAAGTCCTGAAACTCCACGGAAGTTATTTTTGGGAATAATGAAAAATACTGAGCGGAAGAAATACCAGAGGGGCCCACACCCTGGCCACGAGGGTGGGGGGCGCGCCCTACCCCCCTGGGAACGCCCCCCTGCCTCGTAGGCCCCCCGTTGGCCCTCCGGTGCCCATCTTCTCCTATATGAAGTCTTTCGTCCGAAGAAAAATCAGAAGCAAGCTTTCGGGACGAGACTCCGCCGCCACGAGGCGGAACCTTGGCGGAACCAATCTAGGGCTCCGGCGGAGCTGTTCTGCCGGGGATACTTCCCTCCGGGAGGGGGAAATCATCGCCATCGTCATCGCCAACGCTCCTCTCATCGGGAGGGGGCCAATCTCCATCAACATCTTCACCAGCACCATCTCCTCTCAAACCCTAGTTCATCTCTTGTATCCAATTCTTGTCTCTAAGTCTGGGATTGGTACCTGTAGGTTGCTAGTAGTGTTGATTACTCCTTGTAGTTGATGCTAGTTGGTTTATTTGGTGGAAGATCATATGTTCAGATCCTATATGCATATTAATACTCCTCTGATTATGAACATGAATATTCTTTGTGAGTAGTTACGTTTGTTCCTGAGGACATGGGAGAAGTCTTGCTATTAGTAGTCATGTGAATTTGGTATTCGTTCGATATTTTGATGAGATGTATGTTGTCTCTCCTCTAGTGGTGTTATGTGAACTTCGACTACATGACGCTTCACCTTTATTTGGGCCTAGAGGAAGGCATGGGGAAGTAATAAGTAGATGATGGGTTGCTAGAGTGACAACCCTAGTTTATGCGTTGCTTCGTAAGGGGCTGATTTGGATCCATCTGTTTCATGCTATGGTTAGGTTTACCTTAATACTTCTTTTGTAGTTGCGGATGCTTGCAATAGGGGTTAATCATAAGTGGGATGCTTGTCCAAGTAAGGACAGCACCCAAGCACCGGTCCACCCACATATCAAATTATCAAAGTACCGAACGCGAATCATATGAACGTGATGAAAACTAGCTTGACGATAATTCCCATGTGTCCTCGGGAGCGCTTTTTCTTTATATAAGAGTTTGTCCAGGCATGTCCTTTGCTACAAAAAGGATTGGGCCACCTTGCTGCACTTTATTTACTTTTGTTACTTGTTGCTCGTTACAAATTATGTTATCACAAAACTATATGTTACCTATAATTTCAGTGCTTGCAGAGAATACCTTGCTGAAAACCGCTTATCATTTCCTTCTGCTGCTCGTTGGGTTCGACACTCTTACTTATCGAAAGGACTACGATAGATCCGCTATACTTGTGGGTCATCAAACATCACGTGGTGTCTCGGCACGACGAACTTTCGCAATGGTGCATACTCAGGGAGAACACTTATACCTTGAAATTTAGTGAGAGATCATCTTATAATGCTACCGTCAATCAAAGCAGAATAAGATGCATAAAGGATAAACATCACATGCAATCAATATAAGTGATATGATATGGCCATCATCATCTTGTGCCTTTGATCTCCATCTCCAAAGCACCGTCATGATCACCATCGTCACCGGCGCGACACCTTGATCTCCATCGTAGCATCATTGTCGTCTCGCCAACTATTGCTTCTACGACTATCGCTACCGCTTAGTGATAAAGTCAAGCAATTATAGGGCGATTGCATTGCATACAATAAAGCGACAACCATATGGCTCCTGCCAGTTGCCGATAACTTGGTTACAAAACATGATCATCTCATACAATAAAATATAGCATCATGCCTTGACCATATCACATCACAACATGCTCTGCAAAAACAAGTTAGACGTCCTCTACTTTGTTGTTGCAAGTTTTACGTGGCTGCTACGGGCTGAGCAAGAACCATTCTTACCTACGCATCAAAACCACAACGATATTTCGTCAAGTTAGTGTTGTTTTAACCTTCACAAGGACCGGGCGTAGTCACCCTCGATTCAACTAAAGTTGGATAAACTGACATCCGCCAGCCACCTATGTGCAAAGCACGTCGGTAGAACGAGTCTCGCGTAAGCGTACGCGTAATGTCGGTCCGGGCCGCTTCATCCAACAATACCGCCGAACCAAAGAATGACATGCTGGTAAGCGGTATGATTTGTATCGCCCACAACTCACTTGTGTTCTACTCGTGCATATAACATCTATGCATAAACCAGGCTCTGATACCACTGTTGGGGAACGTAGTAATTTCAAAAAAATTCCTACGCACACGCAAGATCATGGTGATGCATAGCAACGAGAGGGAAGAGTGTTGTCCATGTACCCTCGTAGACCGAAAGCGGAAGCGTTAGCACAACGCGGTTAATGTAGTCGTACGCCTTCATGATCCGACCGATCCAAGTACCGAACGCACGGCACCTCCGAGTTCAGTCATGTTCAGCTCGATGACATCCCGCGAGCTTCGATCCAGCAAAGCTTTGCCGAAGAGTTTCGTCAGCACTACGGCGTGATGATGGTGATGATGATGCTACCGACGCAGGGCTTCGCCTAAGCACCGCTACGATATGATCGAGGTGGATTATGGTGGAGGGGGCACCGCACAAGGCTGGGAGAGATCAACTGATCAACTTGTGTCTAGAGGTGCCCCCTGCCCCCGTATATAAAGGAGCAAGGGGGAGGCCGGCCGGCCCCTTGTGGGGCGCGCCAGGAGGAGGAGTCCTCCTCCTAGTAGGAGTAGGACTCCCCTCTTTGCTACTCCTACAAGGAGGGGGAAAGGAAGGGGGAGGGACAAGGAAAGGGGGGCGCCGCCCCCCCCCCTCTTCTAGTCCAATTTGGACCAGAGGGGGAGGGGCGCCGCCCCCCCCCTCTTCTAGTCCAATTTGGACCAGAGGGGGAGGGGCGCGCGGCCTGCTCTAGGCCAGCCCTCTCTCTCCACTAAGGCCCACTATTTCTCCCGGGGGGTTTCGGTAACCTTCCCGCACTCCGCTTTTCTCTGAAACCACCCGGAACACTTCCGGTGTCCGAATATAGTTGTCCAATATATTGATCTTTACGTCTCGACCATTTCGAGACTCCTCGTCATGTCCATGATCATATCTGGGACTCTGAACTACCTTCGGTACATCAAAACACAAAAACGCATAATACCGATCGTCACCAAACTTTAAGCGTGCGGACCCTACGGGTTCGAGAACTATGTAGACATGACCGAGACACGTCTCCGGCCAATAACCAATAGCGGAACCTGGATGCTCATATTGGCTCCCACATATTCTACTAAGATCTTTATCGGTCAAACCGCATAACAACATACGTTGTTCCCTTTGTCATCGGTATGTTACTTGCCCGAGATTGGATCGTCGGTATCTCAATACCTAGCTCAATCTCGTTACCGGCAAGTCTCTTTACTCGTTACGTAATGCATCATCCCGCAACTAACTCATTAGTCACATTGCTTGCAAGGCTTATTGTGATGTGCATTACCGAGAGGGCCCAGAGATACCTCTCCGACAATCGGAGTGACAAATCCTAATCTTGATCTATGCCAACTCAACAAGTACCATCGGAGACACCTGTAGAGCACCTTTATAATCACCCAGTTACGTTGTGACGTTTGGTAGCACACAAAGTGTTCCTCCGGTAATCGGGAGTTGCATAATCTCATAGTCATAGGAACATGTATAAGTCATGAAGAAAGCAATAGCAGTAAACTAAACGATCATGTGCTAAGCTAACAGAATGGGTCAAGTCAATCACATCATTCCCCTAATGATGTGATCCCGTTAATCAAATGACAACTCATGTCCATGGTTTAGGAAACTCAACCATCTTTGATTAACGAGCTAGTCAAGTAGAGGCATACTAGTGACACTATGTTTGTCTATGTATTCACACATGTATTATGTTTCCCGGTTAATACAATTCTAGCATGAATAATAAACATTTATCATGATATGATGAAATAAATAATAACTTTATTATTGCCTCTAGGGCATATTTCCTTCAGTCTCCCACTTGCACTAGAGTCAGTAATCTAGATTACACAGTAATGATTCTAACACCCATGGAGTCTTGGTGCTGATCATGTTTTGCTCGTAGAAGAGGCTTAGTCAACGGGTCTGCAACATTTAGATCCGTATGTATCTTGCAAATCTCTATGTCTCCCACCTGGACTTGATCCCGGATGGAATTGAAGCGTCTCTTGATGTGCTTGGTTCTCTTGTGAAATCTGGATTCCTTTGCCAAGGCAATTTCAACAGTATTGTCACAAAAGATTTTTATTGGTCCCGATGCACAAGGTATGACACCTAGATCGGATATGAACTCCTTCATCCAGACACCTTCATTTGCTGCTTCTGAAGCAGCTATGTACTCCGCTTCACACGTAGATCCCGCCACGACGCTTTGTTTAGAACTGCACCAACTGACAGCTCCACCGTTCAATGTAAACACGTATCCGGTTTGCGATTTAGAATCGTCCGGATCAGTGTCTAAGCTTGCATCGACGTAACCATTTACGACGAGCTCTTTGTCACCTCCATAAAGGAGAAACATATCCTTAGTCCTTTTCAGGTATTCCAGGATGTTCTTGACCGCTGTCCAGTGATCCACTCCTGGATTACTTTGGTACCTCCCTGCTAAGCTAATAGCAAGGCACATATCAGGTCTGGTACACAGCATTGCATACATGATAGAGCCTATGGCTGAAGCATAGGGAACATCTTTCATTTTCTCTCTATCTTCTGAAGTGGTCGGGCATTGAGTCTGACTCAATTTCACACCTTGTAACACAGGCAAGAAGCCTTTCTTTGCTTGATCCATTTTGAACTTTTTCAAAACTTTCTCAAGGTATGTGCTTTGTGAAAGTCCTATCAAGCGTCTTGATCTATCTCTATAGATCTTGATGCCCAATATGTAAGCAGCTTCACTGAGGTCTTTCATTGAAAAACTCTTATTGAAGTATCCCTTTATGCTATCCAGAAATTCTATATCATTTCCAATCAGCAATATGTCATCCACATATAATATCAGAAATGCTACAGAGCTCCCACTCACTTTCTTGTAAAATACAGGCTTCTCCAAAAGTCTGTATAAATCCATATGCTTTGATCACACTATCAAAATGATTATTCCAACTCTCGGAGGCTTGCACCAGTCCATAAATGGATCGCTGGAGCTTGCACACTTTGTTAGCTCCCTTTGGATCGACAAAACCTTCTGGTTGCATCATATACAACTCTTCTTCTAGAAATCCATTCAGGAATGCAGTTTTGACATCCATTTGCCAAATTTCATAGTCATAAAATGCGGCAATTGCTAACATGATTTGGACAGACTTAAGCATCGCTACGGGTGAGAAAGTCTCATCATAGTCAACCCCTTGAACTTGTCGAAAACCTTTTGCAACAAGTCGAGCTTTGTAGACAGTAACATTACCGTCAGCGTGAGTCTTCTTCTTGAAAATCCATTTATTCTCTATGGCTTGCCGATCATCGGGCAAGTCAACCAAAGTCCGCACTTTGTTCTCATACATGGAGCGGTGTCAGCAGTGCTAGGATAGAAAAGGCACCCGAAAATATGCAAGCCATCATAAGATGGGGGCGTACCAAAGAGAAGATGGTGAGGTGCGTAGTTCCACCATGGGCGGCATGGTCGAAGGTTAAGGAGAAGTGAAGCAGTGGAGAGTGCGTCCGGCCAAAAGCGAGGCGGCACGTTACCATGGAACAGGAGCGTGTGAACGCAATCGTTCAGAGTGTGAAAGACGCGTTCGGCTCGTCCGTTCTGTTGTGAATATACGTGCATGTGAGACGAAAAATTGTGTCGTGGTGCGATAGAAAAGTGTGGAAAGCAAGATTGTCAAACTCTTTTCCATTGTCAGTCTAAAGAGCAAGAATGGGACGCCCAAACTGCGTGCTGACATAGGAGTAAAAAGCCGTCAGAGTGGAGAGTGCATCGGACTTTCGTTGCAAAGGAAAAGTCCACACATAGTGAGAATATTATCAAGGATAACCAGATAATATAAATAGCCCGAATTACTAGGAACCGGAGAGGTCCACACATCGCTATGAATCAACTGGAAGGGAAAAGAAGCTATGGTGGTGGAGTTATTAAACGGAAGGCGAACATGTTTGCCGACACGACATGCATGACAGGTGTGATCCTCTATCTTATTACAAGTGAAACTGAAACTCCTAAGGATATGACAAAGTGTGACGGGGTTGGGATGACCCAAACGAGCGTGCCAGAGATCGACGCCAGCGGAGAGAACAACCAGTGCGGTGGTGGAGGTGGACGAGGGATGCACCGGATAGAGCTCGTCGGGGCTGTCACATCGGTGAAGTACCATCCTGGTTCAAGCGTCCTTGACACAAAAACCAAGCTCGTCAAATTCAACAGTAACATGATTTTCACGAGTTAAGCAACGAACGGAAACAAGATTCTTAATAAGATGAGGTGACAAAAGTATGTTAGACAAAGTTAAAAGGCATGGAATTAGAAGGAAAAGAAGTGTGCCCGACATGTGTGATAGGAAGTGTGGAACCGTCACCGACAATGATGCGGCGGTCGGTGGTGACGGGAGTGAAAGAGGCAAGATTACCAGGATGAGCAAACAGGTGAGCCGTAGCCCCGGTGTCCCTGTACCAATCACCGCCTCCAGTGTAGGTGTTCGGCGTAGGCGCGGTGTGCAGCTCGGCGAGGAGCGCCGGATCCCAAGGTGCCGGCGGCAGGGCCGGCGAGGGCGGCGGTGGTGCCACAGGGAGGCCGTAGCCGCTGCTCAACTATGGCGGTGGGTACCCTCCATAGGGCTGCAGAGCCACGTAGTACGCCTGGTGCGCCAGTGGGCGCGGCACGGGGAGGGTCGATGTAGGGGCCCGTCGAACCGGCATGGTGTAGGCATGAACAACATTGGTCCACGGGTTGTAGCCAGAGGCCCACGGAGGGGGCACCTGGAACTGCTGCTTCTGTTGCAGACGAGGCGGACGGTGCCCTGCGGCTGCTGCTGCTGACCACCGCGGCGGCCCCCACGGTGCCGTTCGGCGGGAGGCGCGAGCGGGCCGTACGGCAGCGGGAGCAGCCCCTGCTGCTGGGGCGCCTGGGGGCGCTGCTGCGGGGGCGCGGCCGGTGCAGCGGGCGGCGCCGAGGGGCCGCTACGGGTGGTGCCGGCGGCGAGGGCGGTGTGGATGGCCCGCGTCTTCACCTGCTTCATCCGCCGCTCCTCCAGGAGGGGGTACACAATGAACTTGGCGAAGGACGGGTTGGGGATGAGGCTAAGGTTCACCGCGGCGTTGCTGAAGTCCTCATTGAGCTCGGCGGTGAGCGTGCTGAGGAGAAGGTCATCATTGATATTGGCGCCAATGTCGCGGAGCTCGTCAGCGAGAGTCTTGAGGCGGTGACAGTAATCATCGACGGAGGTGTTGTCCTGGTGACACCCAAAAAACTCTTGCTACAAAAAAACACGACGCTGGAGTTGGTTGTCGGTGAAGAGCCCGTTCAGCTTGGTCCACACGGCGCATGCATCATCACTGTCCTGCACGACCGTTTGGAAGAGGTCCAGCGAGATGGTGAGGAAGAACCAGCGGATGATCGTGGTGTCGATGGTGGACCAGTCATGGAACTCTGGGACAAGGCTGGAGTCGACGGTGCCGTCCACATGGTCGATGGGATGATACTCCCGGAACACGAGGGAGAAATACGTCTTCCACGTGTAGCAGGAGAAGTTCGCCTGGGAGAGACGAACTGGCACCCGCTCGAAGATGTTCAGGTTGCGGATGTCGTTCACGTCGGGAGGGTTGGCGTCGACGAACAGATTGGAGTTGGTGGACGCGGAGGAAGTGACGGACGACATAACGGCGAGGGCGGCTCGGGGTGGCGCGCGGGTGTAGCGGATTAGGGTTTTGGACTCGGCGGCGGCAGCGGGACTCGGCAGCGGGGTAGCGGGGTGCGAGTGGCGTGGGTCGGCGTGGGTGGCAGCGGCAGGTGGCGCAGGCGGCGTAGGCGTGGTGAGGCAGCGGTGGCTACGGTAGGGTTGGCGGCGGCGCGGGTAGGGAGGAGCGCGCGCGGCGGCAGGGAGAGGGACAGCGGCGACCGGCGCGGGGAGACGCGCAAGCGGCGGCGGCTAGTTGGCGGCGGCGGCGGTGGAAGGGTTAGAACCCGGTAACTGATACCATATATGATGTATGAATTGCACGATGTATTGCTCATGTCCAAAGGCACGTATATATAATTTATAAGAGGTGGGTCACGATCTTAACTATACAAGGAACTAGGAGGTGGACCCAACACACAGATATGCACAACACATATACTCAACACTCGCGACCTCCGAGTGTGGCCGATCGCACGCCGTCACGAGCGGCTTCTCTTGTAAATGTATTGGCATTTTCATGGACATGGCACATTAGCAATGACCAAGTCGCGGCTAAACCAAGGAAATTCCATGCATTAGATTCGGACATGAAAAAATTGTTGGGTTCAAGTGAGCCCAACGGGTGCACACCGGCTCTGCCCCGGCCCACCGTCGCACCATCAGATGCTTATGAGCAATCTTCACGCCACCATACAACACAATAAGAGTCGCTACAAGGGCGACCTCTCGTGCGTGCCACGTCGAACGTATTGGTTGGGCAGGAAAAAAAGAGGGGTGAAAAGACAAAGGGAAAGGACAAAAAACTTGTCGAGCGAAACCTTCACAATAAGAGTCGCTACAAGGGCGACCTCTCGTGCGTGCCACGTCGAACGTATTGGTTGGGCAGGAAAAAAAGAGGGGTGAAAAGAAAAAGGGAAAGGACGGAAAACTTGTCGAGCGAAACCTTCTCCCATGTACGCCTCGAGCGCCTCCTCCCACTCCAGCGCCCTCCTCCTCCCACTCCAGCGCCGCCACCCCTCCCTCCTCTACCCAATTGCGTTGCCTCTCCTCCCCTGTACGTGCGCCGCCGCCTCGCCGCCCCCCTCCCCCCTCCGCCTCCTCCTACCTGCCGCCATGACAGGCTCGAACTAAGGACTGTCACTAAATTCATAGAACGCAACCGAAATCAACTCAATTTTGGGAGATCGATTGCTGGTGGATCTGAGCCACAGAACTAGGGTTCGCCAGCCGGAACACGGCGGCTTTAGGGGCCAAGCCCAGATACATCCAGAATGCCCTCTCCACAAGCCGGAGCAGGGTTTAAAAAGGGGTTCGAGCAGGTGAAAAGCAACAAAGTGACAGGTTCAGGTATTACAGAGCTGCAGTAAAGTTTAAAGGAAGAAAAACTACTGCGGCCGTTCATCAAGGGATCAACGGTTGCGAGCGGGTGTCTTGAGGGCGAAACGGTACGCTCGCTGGAGCCGTAGGATCTCCGATCGACGGTTGTAATGCGCGCTGGCAAATGAAACGGTACTGTTCTGTTTCTAACTGTTGTCTGAAGAATTCTTGTCCTGACAATTCCTCCCCGATGAGAACAGACTTGTCCTCAATGCTGAAAACCTGGAAAAACTTTTTGCATAAAAGCAGCGTCTTCCCATGTCGCCTTGTCTGCAGCCAGATTAGTCCATTTCACCAGCCACTGAACTACAGGTATGCTTATGTCTCCTTGGACTCTTGGAATTAATTTCCTTTGCAGAACAGCTTCAGGTTGAATGAGAATATGGCCCTCTTCATCCAATAGTGGCAGTTTGGGATTGGGCACTGCATCCGGACCAAGATGTTTCTTGAGCTGACTAACGTGGAAGGTGGGGTGCAATTTGCAATCAGCTGGAAGGAGTAATCTGTATGCCACAGAGCCAACTTTCTCAAGAACCTTGAAAGGTCCATAGTACTTGGAGTGTAGTTTCAAGTGCCTGTGTATGCTTAGGCTGGTGTGTCTGTAAGGCTGCAACTTAACATACACCATGTCCCCCACTTCCAGTTGTTTGTCAGATCTCTTCCTGTCAGCAAAATATTTCATTCTCTCCTGTGCTTTCAGTAAGTTCCCTTTGATCTGTTGGGCAATGGCATCTCTGTCCAGTTCTGCTTGAGTGTCATCCCCTTCAGGTGGAGGTAGCATGAGTTCAGCAATAAGAGGAGGTGGTTTGGCATACAGTGCCTGGAAGGGTGTCATTTTGAGTGAGGTGTGGAAGCTTGTGTTGTACCACCACTCAGCCATTGACAGCCACTTGTGCCATTTCTTGGGATGAGCAAAAGCCATGCATCTCAGATAGTTTTCCAAGCATTGGTTCACTCTTTCTGTTTGGCCATCAGTTTGAGGGTGGTAGGAAGTGCTCAGATGTAGTTTCACTCCCATTTTGGTGAACAACCTTTGCCACAGCTGGCTTGTGAAAATTCTGTCTCTGTCAGCGACAATGACAGTAGGGAGGCCATGCAGTTTGAAAACATTGTCAGTGAAAGCTTGTGCTACAACTTTCACAGTGATGGGATGTTTGAGAGCAATGAAGTGGGAGTATTTAGTGAACCTATCCACCACCACTAGAATGAGATATTTGTTGTCAGACTCAGGTAGGCCCTCTACAAAATCCATGGAGATGTGTGTCCAAGCAAAATTAGGAACTGGTAGGGGCTGTAATAACCCAGGTGAAGGGGAATGATGAGCTTTGTTGATTTGACACACAGGGCATTGTTGCACAAATGCTTGCACTGCTTTCCTCATTCCAGGCCAGGTGAACAGAATTTTTAGTCTGTGGTAAGTAGCTCTTTCCCCTGAGTGTCCTCCCAATTCAGATGTGTGAAAGGCTTGCAACAGTGATGTTCTCAGTTCAGTGTTATTGCCAATAAGAATTTTTCCTTTGTATCTTAACACTCCACTTGTAAGTGTGTATGGTGGATGTCCTTTAGGAGCAACAGCTAGTTCAGTAAGTAATTCAGAGCACTTTCTGTCATTGTTGTAGCTGTTGACCACTTCCTTAATCCAAATAGGCACTGCAGCAGTAGTGGATAAGGTCAGCAGAGCATATTTCACTCTAGACAGGGCATCTGCTACTTTGTTCTCTTTCCCTTTCTTATATTCCACTGTGAACTTGTAACCCAGGAGCTTAATGAGCAGTTTATGCTGAATGCCTTCAGTGATTTTTTGTTCCTGGATGTGTTTAAGGCTTTGCTGATCAGTTCTTATTATGATTGAGGAAGCAGCTGTTGGAAATATTCCCTAGAGGCAATAATAAATAAGTTATTATTATATTTCCTTGTTCATGATAATCGTTTATTATCCATGCTAGAATTGTATTGATAGGAAACTCAGATACACGTGTGGATACATAGACAACACCATGTCCCTTGTAAGCCTCTAGTTGACTAGCTCGTTGATCAATAGATGGTTATGGTTTCCTGACCATGGACATTGGATGTCGTTGATAACGGGATCACATCATTAGGAGAATGATGTGATGGACAAGACCCAATCCTAAACCTAGCACAAGATCGTGTAGTTCGTTTGCTCAGAGCTTTTCTAATGTCAAGTATCATTTCCTTAGACCATGAGATTGTGCAACTCCCAGATACTGTAGGAATGCTTTGGGTGTACCAAACGTCACAACGTAACTGGGTGACTATAAAGGTGCACTACAGGTATCTCCGAAAGTGTCTGTTGGGTTGGCACGTATCGAGACTGGGATTTGTCACTCCGTGTAAACGGAGAGGTATCTCTGGGCCCACTCGGTAGGACATCATCATAATGTGCACAATGTGACAAAGGAGTTGATCACGGGATGATGTGAGTTACGGAACGAGTAAAGAGACTTGCCGGTAATGAGATTGAACAAGGTATCGGGATACCGACGATCGAATCTCGGGCAAGTAACATACCGATAGACAAAGGGAATTGCATATGGGATTGATTGAATCCCCGACATCGTGGTTCATCCGATGAGATCATCGTGGAACATGTGGGAGCCAACATGGGTATCCAGATCCCGCTGTTGGTTATTGACCAGAGAATGTCTCGGTCATGCCTGCATGGTTCCCGAACCCGTAGGGTCTACACACTTAAGGTTCGATGACGCTAGGGTTATAGGGAAAGTATGTACGTGGTTACCGAATGTTGTTCGGAGTCCCGGATGAGATCCCGGACGTCACGAGGAGTTCCGGAATGGTCCGGAGGTAAAGATTTATATATGGGAAGTCCTGTTTTGGTCACCGGAAAAGTTTCGGGTGATAACGGTAATGTACCGGGACCACCGGGAGGGTCCCGGGGGTCCACCAAGTGGGGCCACCAGCCCCAGAAGGCTGCGTGGGCCAAGTGTGGGAGGGGACCAGCCCCAGGTGGGCTGGTGCGCCCCCCCCACCAAGGCACAAGGCGCATGGGAGAGTGGAGGGGGCAAACCCTAGGTCCAGATGGGCCTTAAGGCCCACCCTAGTGGCGCCCCCCCCCCCTCTCCTCCCCTTGGCCGCCCCCCTTGGATGGGATCTAGGGCTGGCCGCCTCCTCTGGGGGTGGGAACCCTAGAGGGGGCGCAGCCCCCTCCCCCCCTATATATAGTTGAGGTTTGGGGCTGCCCAAGACACGAGAACGTCTCTCTTTCGGCGCAGCCCTACCCCTCTCCCTCCTCCTCCTCTCCCGCGGTGCTTGCCGAAGCCCTGCGGGATTGCCACGCTCCTCCATCACCACCATGCCGTCGTGCTGCTGCTGGCTGGAGTCTTCCCAACCTCTCCCTCTCTCCTTGCTGGATCAAGGCGTGGGAGACGTCACTGGGCTGCACGTGTGTTGAACGCGGAGGCGCCGTGGTTCGGCGCATAGATCGGAACCAACCGCGATCTGAATCGCTACGAGTACGACTCCTTCATCTGCGTTCTTGCAACGCTTCCGCATCGTGATCTACAATGGTATGTAGATGCACTCCCCTTCCCTCGTTGCTAGATTACTCCATAGATTGATCTTGGTGATGCGTAGAAAATTTTGAATTTCTGCTACGTTCCCCAACAGTGGCATCATGAGCCAGGTTTATGCGTAGTTTCTATGCACGAGTAGAACACAAAGTAGTTGTGGGCGTCGATGTTGTCAATTTACTTGCCGTTACTAGTCTTATCTTGTTTCGGCGGCATTGTGGGATGAAGCGGCCGGACCGACCTTACACGTACGTACGTGAGATAGGTTCCACCGACTGACATGCACTAGTTGCATAAGGTGGCTAGCGGGTGTCTGTCTCTCCCACTTTAGTCGGAACGGATTCGATGAAAAGGGTCCTTATGAAGGGTAAATAGAAATTGGCATATCACGTTGTGGTTTTACGTAGGTAAGAAACGTTCTTGCTAGAAACCTATACAAGCCACGTAAAAACTTGCAACAACAATTAGAGGACGTCTAACTTGTTTTTGCAGCATGTGCTATGTGATGTGATATGGCCAGAAGATGTGATGAATGATATATGTGATGTAGGAGATTGATCATATTCTTGTAATAGGAATCACGACTTGCATGTCGATGAGTATGACAACCGGCAGGAGCCATAGGAGTTGTCTTTATTTTTGTATGACCTGCGTGTCATTGAATAATGCCATGTAAATTACTTTACTTTATTGCTAAGCGCGTTAGCCATAGAAGTAGAAGTAATCGTTGGCGTGACAACTTCATGAAGACACAATGATGGAGATCATGATGATGGAGATCATGGTGTCATGCCGGTGACAAAGATGATCATGGTGCCCCGAAGATGGAGATCAAAGGAGCAAAATGATATTGGCCATATCATGTCACTATTTGATTGCATGTGATGTTTATCATGTTATGCATCTTATTTGCTTAGAACGACGGTAGTAAGTAAGATGATCCCTTATAATAATTTCAAGAAAGTGTTCCCCCTAACTGTGCACCGTTGCGAAGGTTCGTTGTTTCGAAGCACCACGTGATGATCGGGTGTGATAGATTCTAACGTTCGAATACAACGGGTGTTGACGAGCCTAGCATGTACAGACATGGCCTCGGAACACATGCAAAACACTTAGGTTGACTTGACGAGCCTAGCATGTACAGACATGGCCTCGGAACACAAGAGACCGAAAGGTCGAGCATGAGTCGTATAGAAGATACGATCAACATGGAGATGTTCACCGATGATGACTAGTCCGTCTCACGTGATGATCGGACACGGCCTAGTTTGACTCGGATCATGTATCACTTAGATGACTAGAGGGATGTCTATCTGAGTGGGAGTACATTAATCAGATGAACTTCATTATCATGAACATAGTCAAAAGGTCTTTGCAAATTATGTCGTAGCTTGCGCTTTAGTTCTACTGTTTAAGATATGTTCCTAGAGAATATTTAGTTGAAAGTTAATAGTAGCAATTATGCGGACTGGGTCCGTAAACTGAGGAGTGTCCTCATTGCTGCACAGAAGGCTTATGTCCTTAATGCACCGCTCGGTGTGCTGAACCTCAGCGTCGTCTGTAGATGTTACGAAACATCTGACATACACGTTTTGATGACTATGTGATAGTTCAGTGCGTATTGCTAACGGTTTAGAATTGTGGCACCAAAGACGTTTTGAAACGTCGCAGAACATATGAGATGTTCCGAAGACTGAAATTGGGATTTCAGACTAGTGCCCACGTCAAGAGGTATGAGACCTCTGACAAATTTCTTAAGCCTGCAAACTAAGGGAGAAAAACTCAATCATTGAGCATGTGCTCAGATTGTCTAAGTACTATAATCACTTGAATCGAGTGGGAGTTGATCTTCCAGATGAGATAGTGATGGTTCTCCATAGTCACTGCCACCAAGCTATTAGAGCTTCGTGATGAACTATAACATATCAGGGATAGACATGATGATCCTTGAGCAACTCGCGATGTTTGACACCGCGAAAGTAGAAATCAAGAAGGGGCATCAATTGTTGATGGTTAGTAAAACCACTAGTTTCTAGAAGGGCAAGGGCAAAAGGGATACTTCATGAAACAGCAAATCGTTTGCTGCTCTAGTGAAGAATCCCAAGGTTGAACCCAAACCCGAGACTAAGTGCTTCTGTAATGAGGGGAACGGTCACGGAAGCAGTACTACCCTAGATACTTGGTAGATGAGAAGGCGGGCAAGGTCGATAGAAGTATATTGGATATAGGTTATATGAATGTGTACTTTACTAGTACTCCTAGCAGCACCAGGGTATTAGATACCGGTTTGGTTGCTAAGTGTTAGTAACTCGAAATAAAAGCTGCGGAATAAACGGACACTAGCTAAAGGTGAGATGACGATATGTGTTGGAAGTGTTTCCAAGGTTGATGTGATCAAGCGTCGCAGGCTCCCTCTACCATCGAGATTGGTGTTAAACCTAAATAATTGTTATTTGGTTGAGCATAAACATGATTGGATTACGTTTATCGCAATACGGTTATTCATTTAAGGAGAATAATGGTTACTCTGTTTATTTGAATAATACCTTCAATGGTCTTGCACCTAAAATGAATCTCGATCGTAGTGATACACATGTTCATGCCAAAAGTAATGATAGTACCACATACTTGTGGCACTGCTATTTGAGTCATATTGGGATAAAACGCATGAAGAAGCTCCATGTAGATGGATCTTTGGACTCACTCGTTTTTGAACAGATTGAGACATGTGAACCATGTCTATTGGTATATATGCATGAGGAAACTCCATGAAGATGGATCGTTTGGACTCACTTGATTTTGAATCACTTGAGACATGCAAATCATACCACATGGGCAAGATGACTGAAAGGCCTCGTTTTCAGTAAGATGGAACAAGAGAGCAACTTGTTGGAAGTAATACATTTTGATGTATACAGTCCAATGAGTGCTGAGGCATGCAGTGGATATCGTTATGTTCTTACTTCACAGATGATTTGAGTAGATGCTGAGTGTATTTACTTGATGAAACACAAGTCTGAATTATTGAAAGGTTCAAGTAATTTCAGAGTGAAGTTGAAGATCGTCGTGACAAGAGGATAAAATGTCTGTGATATGATCATAGAGATGAGTATCTGAGTTACGAGTTTGGCACACAATTAAGACATTGTGGAAAGTGTTTCACAATTAATACCGCCTGGAACACCATAGTGTGATGGTGTGTCCGAACATCATAACTGCACCCTATTGGATATGGTGCATACCATGATGTCTCTTATCGAATTACCACTATCAATTATGGGTTAGGCATTAGAGACAACCGCATTCACTTTAATAGGGCACCACGCAATTCCGTTGAGACGACACCGTTTAGAGAAACCTAAGTTGTCGTTTCTTAAAAGTTTGGGGCTGCGATGCTTATGTGAAAAAGTTTCAGGCTGATAAGCTCGAACCCAAAGCGGATAAATGCATCTTCATAGAATACCCAAAACAGTTGGGTATACCTCCTATTTCAGATCTGGAAGCAAAAGTAATTGCTTCTAGAAATAGGTCCTTTCTCGAGGAAAAGTTTCTCTCGAAAGAATTGAGTGGGAGGATGGTGGAGACTTGATAAGGTTATTGAACCGTCACTTCAACTAGTGTGTAGCAGGGCACAGGAATTTGTTCCTGTGGCACCTACACCAATTGAAGTGGAAGCTCATGATAGTGATCATGAAACTTCGGATCAAGTCACTACCAAACCTCGTAGGACGACGAGGATGCGTACTACTTCAGAGTAGTACGTGATCCTGTCTTGGAAGTCATGTTGCTAGACAACAATGAACCTACGAGCTATGGGGAAGCGATGGTGGGCCCGTATTCCGACGAATGGCTCGAGGCCATAAAATCCGAGAGAGGATCCATGTACTTGATGGTCGTAAGGCTGTTGGGTGCAGATGGATTTTAAAAGGAAGACAGACAATAATGGTAAGTGTCACCATTAAGAAAGCTCGGCTTGTCGTTAAGATGTTTTCCGACAAGTTCAAGGAGTTGACTACGATGAGACTTTCTCACTCGTAGCGATGCTAAGAGTCTGTTGGAATTGTATTAGCAGTCTTGCAGATAGGATGTCAAAACATTGTTTCCTCGAAGATTTTCTTGAGGAAAGGTTGTATGTGATACAACCAGAAGGTTTTTGTCAATCCTGAAAGATGCTAACAAGTGTGCAAAGCTCCAGCAATCCTTCTAAGGACTGGAGTTAGCATCTCGGAGTTGGAATGTACGCTTTGATGAGATGATCAAAGTTTTTGGGTTTATACAAAGTTTGTTAGAAACTTGTATTTACAATAAAGTGAGTGGGAGCGCTACAACATTTCTGATAAGTATATGTGAATGACATATTGTTGATCCGAAATGATGTAAAATTTCTGGAAAGCATAAAGGGTTGTTTGAAAGGAGTTTTTCAAAGGAAGACCTGGATAAAGCTGCTTACATATTGGGCATCAAGATCTATAGAGATAGATCAAGACGCCCGATGATACTTTCAAAGAACGCACACCTTGACATGATTTTGAAAGAGTTCAAAATAGATCAGCAAGGAAGGAGTTCTTGGCTGTGTTACAAGGTGTGAGTATTGAGTAAGACTCAAGACCTGACCACAGCAGAAGAGAGAGAAAGGACGAAGGTCGTCCCCTATGCTTTAGACGTAGGCTCTACAGTATGCTATGCTGTGTACCGCACATGTAGTGTGCCTTGCCATGAGTTGGTCAAGGGGTACAATAGTGATCCGGGAATGGATCACGTGACAGCGGTCGAACTTATCCTTAGTATCTAGTGGACTAAGGAATTTTCTCGATTATGGAGGTGAAAAGGAGTTCGTCGTAAAGGGTTACGTCGATGCGAACTTTGACACTAATCCGGATGACTCTGAGTAGTAAACCGGATTCGTATAGTAGAGCAATTATTTGAAATGGCTCCAAATAGCGCGTGGTAGCATCCACAAGATGACATAGATATTCGTAAAGCACACACAGATCTGAAAGGTTCAGACCTGTTGACTAATAACCTCTCTCACAAGCATAACATGATCAAACCAGAACTCATTGAGTGTTAATCACATAGTGATGTGAACTAGATTGTTGACTCTAGTAAACTCTTTAGATGTTGGTCACATGGTGATGTGACCTGTCAGTGTTAATCACATGGTGATGTGAACTAGATTATTGACTCTAGTGCAAGTGGGAGACTGTTGGAAATATGCCCTAGAGGCAATAATAAATAGGTTATTATTATATTTCCTTGTCATGATAATCGTTTATTATCCATGCTAGAATTGTATTGATAGGAAACTCAGATACACGTGTGGATACATAGACAACACCATGTCCCTAGTAAGCCTCTAGTTGACTAGCTCGTTGATCAATAGATGGTTACGGTTTCCTGACCATGGACATTGGATGTCGTTGATAACGGGATCACATCATTAGGAGAATGATGTGATGGACAAGACCCAATCCTAAGCCTAGCACAAGATCGTGTAGTTCGTTTGCTCAGAGCTTTTCTAATGTCAAGTATCATTTCCTTAGACCATGAGATTGTGCAACTCCCGGATACCGTAGGAATGCTTTGGGTGTACCAAACGTCACAACGTAACTGGGTGGCTATAAAGGTGCACTACAGGTATCTCCGAAAGTGTCTGTTGGGTTGGCACGAATCGAGACTGGGATTTGTCACTCCGTGTAAACGGAGAGGTATCTCTGGGCCCACTCGGTAGGACATCATCATAATGTGCACAATGTGACCAAGGAGTTGATCACGGGATGATGTGAGTTACGGAACGAGTAAAGAGACTTGCCGGTAACGAGATTGAACAAGGTATCGGGATACCGACGATCGAATCTCGGGCAAGTAACATACCGATAGACAAAGGGAATTGCATACGGGATTGATTGAATCCCCGACATCGTGGTTCATCCGATGAGATCATCGTGGAACATGTGGGAGCCAACATGGGTATCCAGATCCCGCTGTTGGTTATTGACCGGAGAACGTCTCGGTCATGTCTGCATGGTTCCCGAACCCGTAGGGTCTACACACTTAAGGTTCGATGACGCTAGGGTTATAGGGAAAGTATGTACGTGGTTACCGAATGTTGTTCGGAGTCCCGGATGAGATCCCGGACGTCACGAGGAGTTCCGGAATGGTCCGGAGGTAAAGATTTATATATGGGAAGTCCTGTTTTGGTCACCGAAAAAGTTTCGGGTGATATCGGTAATGTACTGGGACCACCGGGAGGGTCCCGGGGGTCCACCAAGTGGGGCCACCAGCCCCAGAAGGCTGCGTGGGCCAAGTGTGGGAGGGGACCAGCCCCAGGTGGGCTGGTGCGCCCCCCCCCCACCAAGGCACAAGGCGCATGGGAGAGTGGAGGGGGCAAACCCTAGGTCCAGATGGGCCTTAAGGCCCACCCTAGTGGCGCCCCCCCCCCCCCTCTCCTCCCCTTGGCCGCCCCCCTTGGATGGGATCTAGGGCTGGCCGCCTCCTCTGGGGGTGGGAACCCTAGAGGGGGCGCAGCCCCCTCCCCCCTATATATAGTTGAGGTTTGGGGCTGCCCAAGACACGAGAACGTCTCTCTTTCGGCGCAGCCCTACCCCTCTCCCACCTCCTCCTCTCCCGCGGTGCTTGCCGAAGCCCTGCGGGATTGCCACGCTCCTCCATCACCACCATGCCGTCGTGCTGCTGCTGGCTGGAGTCTTCCCAACCTCTCCCTCTCTCCTTGCTGGATCAAGGCGTGGGAGACGTCACCGGGCTGCACGTGTGTTGAACGCGGAGGCGCCGTGGTTCGGCGCTTAGATCGGAACCAACCGCGATCTGAATCGCTACGAGTACGACTCCTTCATCCGCGTTCTTGCAACGCTTCCGCATCGCGATCTACAATGGTATGTAGATGCACTCCCCTTCCCTCGTTGCTAGATTACTCCATAGATTGATCTTGGTGATGCGTAGAAAATTTTGAATTTCTGCTACGTTCCCCAACAGCAGCAAAGTAGTGTTTCCATTGCTTAAGAGCTTCAATGATGGCCAGAGCCTCCTTGTCATAAGTGGACCACCCAGCTGCTTTGGGCCCCAGGGATTTGCTTAGGAAAGCTATGGGTTTCCCTTGTTGCATTAAAACTGCTCCAATTCCATACCCAGAAGCATCTGCTTCTAAAACAAATGGAGAGGAATAGTCAGGTAATGCTAGAACTGGAGCTTGTGTCATGCTTGTTTTCAGAGTGTGGAAAGCTTGAGCTTGTTTCTCAGACCAAGTAAAAGCATCTTTCCTTAATGCATCAAACAGTGGTCTGCAGATAATTCCAAAACTCTTGATAAACCTTCTGTAGTACCCTGCCAGTCCCAAGAAACTCCTGAGCTGAGTGACATTTTCTGGTGTTAGCCACTGGGTGATTGCCTCAACTTTAGCAGGGTCTGTGGCAACTCCTTCAGCAGAAATAACAAATCCAAAATATTCAACTTTCTTTTGTGCAAATGTGCACTTAGACATTTTTGCATAAAGCTGATGTTCCCTGAGTGCTTGGAAAACCAATGCCAAATGTTTCAGGTGTTCACTATAGGATTTACTGAATACCACGATGTCATCAAAGAAAACCAAAACACATTCTCTGAGTAATGGTCCCAATACTGAATGCATTAGTTGGTGCAAGGATGGGGGCCCATTGGTCACTCCAAATGGCATCACCAAAAATTCATATAGGCCCAAATGTGTGCTGAAAGCAGTTTTTTCAATATCTCCCACTTTCATTCTGATTTGGTGATATCCACTCCTGAGGTCTATCTTGGTGAATATAGTTTCTCCATGTAGTTCATCAATGAGATCCTCAATCATAGGAATTGGGTATTTGTTCTTAATTGTATAAGCATTCAGTTTCCTGTAATCCACACACAGCCTCCAAGTGAGATCCTTTTTCTTGACTAAGATTGCAGGGGAAGAATAAGGACTACTACTTAATCTAATTATTCCCTTCTGAATGAGGTCTTTTATGATCTGTTCCATTGCATCCTTCTGATGAGGTGGCATTCTATAACATCTCTGATTTATGACAGGAGCTCCTAGCTCTAAGTTAATTGCATGATCACAAGGTCTTTGAGGAGGCAGGCCAGCTGGCTCCTTAAAAACATCCTGAAAATCATTGAGAAGTTTAGATATTTCAGATGTATGTTCTCCCATGATTTCACTGTCCATTGTGACAGGCTGCATCCACAGTAGGGCTCCAGACAACATGTCATCTAGAAGGTGATCCATTTCTTGTAGAGTGGGAGAGCATGGTTTTGTGGGTAGAGTTTCATCTATGAAGGTGATCATTTTTCCTGTCTCAACTTTGATTGTCAGTGTCATATTTGGGAGGTCAAAAGTGACAGGACTGTGTTTGTACATCAAATCAGCTCCCAATATCATATCATATCCAGTGAGCTTCAGCACTCTGAAATCAGAACAGAATGATTGTCCTTGTATGTTGTACTTTTGTTGAATGCAAGAAAAATCACTGAGTAGTGCTCCTCCATTTGCCACAGTGACTTTAACTTGTTTGGCTGGTGTTAATTCACACCCAGCTCTCAAAGCTAACAGAGGAGATAGGAAAGTAGTTGTGCTTCCACTGTCAACAAGTGCCAGGGCCATAATTGAACCAATCTATACTTGTAAAGTGAAGGTATGCTTTGGCTGCTCTTCAGGTGTGCCATTTGCAGCATGCATGGATATTTTGAGCTGTTGTGAATCTGTGTTGTTCTCTTCAGTGTCAGACTGTTCATCCTCTACATCCACAATGTATATAACATCAGGGTTAACATTGTTTTGCTCTTGTGGTGCTTGAATCTGGGCTTTCTGTGACATTTTGCACACTTGCTTGTGTCCAGGGAACCAGGGCTCTCTACACTTGTAGAAAATTCCTTTTTCTTTAGCTTGTTGTATGATGGTAGCTGCAGGAGTGACAAGAGGAGCTGTTGGTTTATTAAGTTCAACAGTGCTCTGTTTCTTGTAATAAGATGTGGAGTTCTTGTAGCTGGTAGGAGTGGGGCAAGATTTCTCTATCCTCCTAGCAAGCCACATGGCTCTCTGCATATTTTCAGGTTGGTGACATTCCAGGTGACTCTGAATGTAGGGGTTCAGCCCTGAGATGAAACTGTGCATGTAGTAACTGTCTGGCACTGCAGGATTGTCTCATCTCATAAGATTCATGTTTTGCTCAAAAGCAGAAATGTAGTGAGCCACCGTACTGGTTTGAGTGAGACTGTGAAAAGCTTTAACATTTTCAGAGACCGATGTTACTGCAAATCTATCAGTCAGGTGAGAGCAAAATCTGTGCCAGGGCATGTTTGCAACTAGAAAGTCTGTCCCTCGCCACCACTGTATTGCTTCTCCTTTCAGATAAGATACATCAATTTCAGTTCTTTGCTCCAAGGGGGTTCTGGAAGCTTCGAAAAACTGCTCAATGTTTTGTATCCAAGAGTCTGCATCAGTGCCTTCAAACTTAGAGATGTTGAGTTTGGCAGGTTTAACACTCAAAATGTTCCTGCGCACATCGGTATGCAGTGGTCGTGCTCTTTGTGTTTCCTGGCGTGGCCCTTCCTCTTGAATCTTTTCGACTGTTTGGATTGCTCCCTGATTTGGTGCAATATTGCTCTGAGGAGTGCCCATTTCCACTTTGTTTGATGTATGGTTGGGATGTCTGTAAGGCCCTTTTGGAGTGCCATCCAAGTTCAACTCTTTTCCTGTTGTTTTGTCAGTGAGTACAGCAGAACCAGCTACTGTTACTCCTGTTCGTTCCCCTTGGTTTGCAGTGGACAGTTGCTTAGGCCGGCCAGGAGCAATGGTACTCCCACGGCCAGACTGAGGGCTGGGATCTTCATCCTCTTCCTCTGGTTTATCTTCCTCGATTAATTTACTCAGGCTCGCCTGTATCTTCTTGAAATTTCTGTCGATGCTAGCAAAGTTCCTGTTGACTGTTTCAGTGAAATCATAGAATTCCTTCTTGTCATCCTCTCTGTTTTGCCTCAAGGCCTTGATATCCAGCTGCAGAGATTCAAGTTCTAGCGATGCAGTGTCCACTGTATCGTCCTCTTTCGCCATCAGGTCCAGGGGCGGGTTGATCATCCAGGTGTTGCTCACTGGCCCAAATTGTTCTAGGGAGTGGAGGGAGGGATTTTACTCTGGTGTGCCGGATACCTGACCTCGTCCGATTGCCCCTTGCCGTCGCCGGAGAGATAAAGAAGCATTGGAGGGAAGGGTTGGGTGGGATTTGACACTGAAGAAGAGTTCTTCAGAAACCACTAACCGGTCCGATCCTGCTTCCGAATTCGTCTACCGCCGCCGTCCACGCCCAGCTTCACACCGCCGCCCAGCCTCCTCCAGATCCGATCTGGAGTCCGTTAAACGCCGCCTCCGAGGATAAACCTTGCTCTGTATACCACTTGACAGGCTCGAACTAAGGACTGTCACTAAATTCAGAGAACGCAACCGAAATCAACTCAATTTTGGGGAATTTTGGGAGATCGATTGCTGGTGGATCTGAGCCACAGAACTAGGGTTCGCCAGCCGGAACACGGCGGCTTTAGGAGCCAAGCCCAGATACATCCAGAATGCCCTCTCCACAAGCCGGAGGAGGGTTTAAAAAGGGGTTCGAGCAGGTGAAAAGCAAGAAAGTGACAGGTTCAGGTATTACAGAGCTGCAGTAAAGTTTAAAGGAAGAAAAACTACTGTGGCCGTTCATCAGGGGATCAACGGTTGCGAGCGGGTGTCTTGAGGGCGAAACGGTACGCTCGCTGGAGCCGTAGGATCTCCGATCGACGGTTGTAATGCGCGCTGGCAAATGAAACGGTACTGTTCTGTTTCTAACTGTTGTCTGAAGAATTCCTGTCCTGACACGCCATCTCGCCGCTGCAGCCGTCCCCAAGATGAGAAAGCTATCTAGGTTAGGGTTCACCAGAAAGAAAGGAAAAAAAATCCCCATTCCCTCCGCCGTCCCTTATGCCCCGCTGCCCACCTACTCTTCCTCTCGGAAGTATTGTCTTCATCGTTGACGCATAAGGATGGCGCGGACTACAGAGACGCCCTGCCGCCGTGCTCCTTTTCGCTGATTCCCTTCCACCGGATTGGCTGATGAGGGGAGGTCCAAGAGGTCCATGCTGGGGGTGGAGCAACGAGGCCGGAGACCCAGGCAGTGGATGCCTCATGGGTAGAGGAGAGGTTGACGATACGGACAAGGAGCAGCAGTGTCATGGATCTGCAGGGAAGCGTCTTTGAGGGATGGCTGGTGTCAAGGTGAGTTTCTGTCAATCCTTCTCCCTCCTTCACTCCTGATCTGTATTACTCTCTTTCTCTCTGCCCATATGTGCAAAGATCACACCGTTTCTTAGTGTGTGCATGTTTGATTTCATTCTCCTGTTTCATAAATGGTTTTCTCCTATCATTTTTGTTTACATGATGATAGGTTCTGCAATTTTGGAGTTAACAAATCTGCTTATTTATCTGTATATTGGTCACTACCGGCCATTGCTGATTGTTTTGAGTCATTAATACTCATATTTGTGCAAACTGAGAATTAGTTTTGTAGTGCAGATTTGTGTTGATATGCCCTACATATTGCGGAGCACCTTCTGCGAAAAGAAAGAAAAGGCAAGTACTCCCGACGATGGCATGTATTATTCTTTCGGTTAACAAGTTCATGCACGGTTAATTATTAATTCATTCATAATTGGTTAACTTGGATGTATTTATAGGCTTTTACCAATCACAGTCACGGCAGTCTGCTAATTGTATCAGCATCAGATACTGCACCATGGATCACCGGGTCAAGAACTCCAGCTTGGAAAAGTACCTATACCATGCGCTACGCAAGGACAGCTACCCAAATGCTAAGAATGTAATACCTCTCTCTGGCATTGAATTTACTCAGAAGTGTTCGGCTTTAATAATTATCGTTGTTTGCTTGCTAAACAAATATGATAATGCTCCTTTATTATTACAAATTTTGGTGCATTCATACATGCATTAGATGCGGATAGTAGTATACTAAAGCAAATTTTCATACTAACTACGAGGTTCACTGTGACAAGAGATCAAGTATTCAGACTCTGCCGTTTCATTTGCTACATAGATTCACTTGAATGTCTTTATTCCATGACTCTTAACTATGCCACTGTATCCACTCTGGAACCACACCAAACGATAATACTTGATGAATATATAGGTTCCTAGGTCTAATATGCCACCTGTTCCTTGACACCACACCTGTACTAATTAGCATAACAAAATCCTTCAAGTTCCCATGTAATCTAGAACATCCCTCTTTATACAGATTACAGAACTCTGATTCACAATATAAAATTGTATCTCTTAACTTAGGAATCACTCACCCTCACCAGCGTGTTGATGAATTCACAAGATGACTAGCTCTCTAGATTTTTTTACTTTCCTTTATATATTACAAATTCAAGTACTAATGTCTTATTGATTAGAAGGTACGAATTACTGATACACTTCACTGGTCACTACTAGGAAACGGCCTGCTAGTGGCGCACCGCCATTAGTACATCACACGGTGCGCCATTACTATCTGACTTAGTAATCAAATTTTTTTTCTCGTTTTTTTCTTAATCTCGGGTCAATACGCTTAATCTCAAGTCAAATCGCACTCCATGGTCAAACTTCCCGAAAGGTCACCCATCCTCACACTACTCCAGCCCAAGCATGCTTAACTTGATAGTTCTATCCAACCCCAGCACCAGCTCACTTCACAGACACTTGTTGATATATCTATCATATCAATCCTCACTTGTTGATATATCTATCATATCAATCCTATTAAACCTTGTTGATGTCTAGGACTTTGTCCATGTTCATGTTCATGAGTGTGATGAAATATTGAAAAAATATTTCAAACTTCCCAGTCATATTACGTATCATATTTTGAAAAAAAAAATCCAAAAAAAAAAGTTTTTTCAAACCAATTTTTTTTTTCTGTTACTAGTGGCGCACCTAGCAAATGGTGCGCCACTAGTAAGTTTGAATTTTTTTTTTCATTTTTCCCCCCTCTAGATCTTAAAAGCCCCGTATCTTTCGTTCTGTTAGGTTTTTGGGGATTTTGAAGATGTTGAACAGGGTTCCCCGGGTTCAATTCGTATGTAACTTTTTGAGTAGATGATTTTTCATATATAAAACTTTTTAATCCGAGTTCGTATGCAAAAGTTATGCCCATTTTACAAATTCCAGAAAGATTTTGCAAATAAAGTCGAAATTCATATTTGTAAATTTTCCCAACAACTAGACCACATATCACATGGGAAACTTATTTTATTTTATTTTTTTGACATTTCCATCATTTTCTTTTATTTATTTTAAAACTGAAAAGGCGGTCCGGGGGGTGTGTGTGTGCATTCGGTGGGGAAAATTTTGTTAGTAGTGGCGCACCGAGGGTGTGGTGCGCCATTACTAGTTAAACTAGTAATGCCGCACTATCCCTGATGCGCCATTACTAGTTTTGAAAAAAATATTGCTAGTAGTGGCACACTGTGGATGTGGTGCGCCATTAGTATTTGGACACTAATGGCGTACCAACACATGGTGCGCCATTAGTATATAGTAGTGGCGCACCACATGTGTGGTGCGCCATTAGTGTCCATATTATCTATAGCCCTTTTCCTAGTAGTGGGTGATATTACTTCGTTTTCATAACTGACACGGTTATAAAGCATAGAGCTACTCTGTTGCTTTCCATTTTATGCGTGATATTGTAGCATGTTAATTTGGATCTCCAAGACACACATTCTCTCTTTCCTTCTCTGTAATATCTAATTTCGAGTGTGTTGCTTTTCCTTTTCCATGCCTAATTGGAGTGATATTGTAGCATGTTATTGCAATGCCACTGTAGAGAATAAACTTGCAGGGTGATACATGAGTGCCTGTACATAATGATTGGTAAGATCAAGCTTTTAACCAATTTATACCGAATTAAACTTGTTGATGGCGATAGGGTGTCCAGTGTACATGATTGTCGATTAAATTTTTATATAAACTTCTTCCAATTTGTTTCGCTATGGATATGGACCTTTTTTCTATGAACTCCCTTTTATACCTTGGTCTGTTTTTGTTCGTGGTGCAACTTAAGACCATCCTGACATATTGGCTTATATTGTCATTTTTCTGAAAGACACGTGATCAGATCTTAGGTTATAGCGTTTTCATAATTTCAGATTAGCTATCCCAGTCTCGAAAGTTATAGATTGGGTGGATCATGTGCAGGTACATCCACAAGAAGTTCAGCAATAATTACTGGGCGGCGATCCTAGGTCCCCACCACCTCCGGCTCGAGCAAGGAGCGGCTGCTCCTCCAACCTCGCACCACCGATCTCACCGGCCCAAGCAGGGGTGGCGTGCCTCATCCTCGCCTTCCTCTCAGCATGGATAGAGATGGCGACGGTTGGATCTAGCTAAGTGGCCAGCGAGGATGATGGCTTCATCCCCCAGTCGAAGTCAACCGGCCACTTCCATCGGGCATTGCCATGTTCTTCCTCGTGCGTCGCCGACTAGCAGAGAGAAAGAGGACATCGTGAGGCTCGAGGAGGTTGCCATCACCATCGGCGAAGAGGACGAGGACCTCCTACTTGATATGTAAGCCGTCGTTACTTCTGTTGATCTGACCCGATCGGATCCTGCTCGTCAGTATCTTTATATTTTCATGCATGGATTTCACTTTAGTTCATAAAAAATGTGATGTTCTAAATTTTACTTTCAACATATATCTGGACAACTCAGCCTTGAACTTTAAAAGAGCAAACAAGGTTCTGGTATTGGAGTCTGAGCTGGTAATTTCTGATTATCTTCACTTGAATGTGTGAAGTTTTGTTTAATCCATTTTCCTTTTGTTACTTGTGTTTGCACGTCTCTTAACCTGACAAACATTTTACACCTGAAGCCTTCCTGTGTAATTGGGAAAGTGATTCAAGGAATTTATGCACAAGAGTTGCTGCTGGGACTCCATTAGTACAGGTACAGGGCTTGTTAATATGCCATGCTAATGCAATTTAACATATGACATACTGACCAGCCATAATATTTAGATAATGTGTTGTGCAATGTTTGACATTCTTGTCTGCAGTTCATGGCAATAATTTCAGTACTTGAGATTCCATAGTGGTCTTTTGGTCTGCTTAGTTTTCAATTACACAGTTGGAAAAAAACAAGTGCATATTTATTACTCTTCCCAGGTGCGTCCAGCGATCTAATGCTTTGACACTGCAGATGTCTCTGCTAAATGGTTTTTCGATCGCATGGGATGTGCTAATGGAGATGGCATGGAAGACAAGTAGAGATGTGTGATGGTAAGGGGTTAACTAAATTAATCATGCAACATATGTTTGCTATGTGATTTGGGAATTATATCTTGCAGATTGCCTTTCGTCTCCCTTTTGATTAGTACTCTTGTCATCTATATGGATAGATTCTTCTGTCCTAAATCACGTGGAAGGTTGCGATGACTGCACGGGCACCTAAATTACTCCTTCTGCTTGACTATAGAAGATTTATACCCATTGCTCAAGTATGTCATGGGGTAATTTACTATCTTCAATGGTTCCCAATTACTATGAATGGTAATTTATACAACATGTATGTTGTTGTGCTAGATATATATTATTTTCCCATGAATTTTCTGTACTAGATAAGAAAGGTTAGTTTGCAATACGAGGCCATTTGCTATTTTAAGGGGATTTGCGGTACTGGATAAACAAATGTTGTATGTACCATTGTTGTATTGCCGTTTCTTCCTTTTGACTAGTATGTTTAGATTTTGGACTTCCAAATTAGATCTATGGTCTACAACGTTAAGTTCAGAAGCAAGTTCTCTACTGTCATTTTTTCTGTAGATCTCTTGTCTCGTATATTGGAGTGGGACAACTTTGCAATCCCTCATGGATAGATGAAGCTGTCAAGCACTTGTGATTTTGCTTTTGTGATTCCATTTACTTGTTCGTAACAACACACTTCTACAGTGTTTTGTAATATAAACATTAAACCCAATAAGCGTCGCGTAAATGGTGATCGCTGGCGATGGACACGTCATCAAAAGCGCACTATTCGAGAGGTCAATCAGGAGCCCACATCGAAAAGATCTCTCGTTTCCTTCCCCACAAAGGTTTCCCACACACACGACCCCCTCTCTCTCTCTCTCCCTATCTCTCTCTCTTTCCTTTCCTCTCCTCCAACCCCCGCCCCTTTCCTGCTGCTCCGTCGCCGCCTCTTTCTCTGCCAAATCCACCACATGCCGTTGCCCGTGCCCATGTCCTCTTCATCTCCCATCCCGAGCTCCACCTCCTCCAGCCTCATATTCGCCGATCTTCTCAATTTGGATCTCGAGAGCACACGGGAGGGAGGCGAGGTGCCTGTTGCTGGGAGAGGGACGATGAGGAGACTTGGCCCTTGGATCTTTCCGTCTTGCAGGGCCAGGCCTCTCGTCCGCGTCGCGATGCCGCCGGCATGGAGGCCCTTGCTCGGGTAGCCGCCACAGTGTCGGGTGCGCCGACGAGGTCTCCGGGTCCACGTGGCGGGCGTGACCTCACCCGGCTCCCCGCCCTTATCCGCGACAACAAGGACTAAGATGCATTTACGTTATTGTCTGGTGCGTCATCGGGTTTGGTTGGTCGAGGCCAGGTATGCTCCTGAGGCTGGGGGATTGATGGATGTGTGCACGCATGTATGTATGTACGTTTGGATATCAGGGTCATGTTGCTGGGGCGGCGCAAAGGCAGGTGTTATCAGATATGGGGCTGGGTAGGGAGATACCGAGGGCATCCATCTTTGCAGACGACGCGGTTCTCTTCTTTAAGCCGCACTCAAATGACCTTTAGGTGATCTCCGCGGTGTTGCAGTTGTTCAGCCAAGCCTCTGGCCTTCGCATCAACCTTCAGAAAAGCTCGGTGTCCTGTATTCGTTGCGAGGAGGACCTTGCATCTTTGGTGGCGGAGCACTTCCAATGTCAGAAGCAGGGTTTTCCCATCAAATATTTGGGCCTACCTCTGTCAGTTTCAGATTGAGGCGTTAGGATGTTATGCCCCTGGTGGATAAACTTTCTAATAAAATGAAGGGCTGGAAACCAAAGCTTTTGCCGGCAGCGGGGCGGCTCACTCTGGTAAACTCGGTGCTCATGGCGCTACCGCTTCACCTAATGGCAGTGCTTCCTCTGCCGGTCTGGGCGATCAAGCTCATAAACAGAAGGTGTCGGGGTTCATTTGGAAAGGGGAGGAGGCCATCAGTGGTGGGCACTGTCTAGTGCCATGGGCGCAAGTCTGCACTCCCAAGGAATGTGGTGGGCTTGGTGTACTCAATTTGCGATGGTTTGGTTGGGCAATGCGGTGTAGATGGCCTTGGTTGAAATGGGATGAGAACCCCAGGCCGTGGCATCTGCTGCCCGACAGTATAGAAAAGGAGGTCGCGGCGATGTTCCGCGCTGCTACTGCTATCTCTCTCGGCGGCGGGGACTCTGTGAGGTTCTGGACGGACAATTGGCTGCCGAATGGCTGTTCGATTGCCACCTTAGCGCCAGAGCCTTGCATAACCAATCCTGGATAAGAGAAATTGAAGGCGGCATATCTGTGCAGGCGCTCGCCCAGTGCCTATCTGTCTGGGATATGGTGCAGGCCACCAATCTTTCGCCAGGGACGCGGGATCGGGCAATCTGGAAGCTTACTAAGGAACAAGTTTTTACGGTCAGCAGCGCGTACAGACTGCTCTTCATGGCTAATGTGCGTTTTGCCTGCAACAAACCAATCTGGAGGTCAAAGGCTCCCCCACGGTGCAAGTTCTTTATGTGGTTGGCTGTTCACGGCAAATGCCTGACAGCAGACAACCTTCTTCGCCGCGGCTGGCCTGCTAATGCATCCTGCCCCCCCTGTCTGTCGGAACCCGAGACCTCTACGCACTTGTTCGTGCATTGCCGATACACGCAGCAGCTTTGGGGATTGCTCAAGCGCAGGTTTGGGGCTCGCTTCATCACGCCAGAGGACAGTTTTAGCGGCATAGAGGAGTGGTGGCTCCAGGCCAGAGCCGGCGTTTCTAAACCGATGCGTCGCAACTTCGACACTATTACTACTCTCATGCACTGGAGGCTGTGGAAGGAGAGGAACTCCAGGATTTTTGACCAGGTGGCAAGCAGCGCCGACAGGGTGCTGGATTTGGTCTGTGAAGACATTGTGGTTTGGCGTGCGGCCGGTTGTATTGTTGAGCTCAGAGCCTAACCTAAGAACTTTAGATGTACCTCTGTGTTTCCTCTTGTATAGCTGTATTTGGCTGCTTTAAACGGTTTTCAGCTCTAGTACGCCTAGACTGCTAACCAGACTGTACCTCCCTTCTTTCTATCTAATAAAGTTCGGCCATCGGCCCTTCGAGGGTCATGTTGCTGGGTGGGCAAAGACCAGGGGTACAACCTCCTTTTCGGTAAGAAATGAGGGGCGATGATGATGACTCTAGCTGAAATAAGAACGTGTTGAGCAATCAAGACTGCCGTGGCCTGTGGGTACTAAATTAGAGCCCACCCTTACCTCTCTTGCAGCCTGTTCAATTCATCGGCAATGTTGGATGTTCTGCGCCTCGGATGGTCATTCTGACGAGTGATAACCAGGGCAGTTCATTTACATTGTGATGGTTATGTTTTGCAGCCAGAGATGTGAGTGTTGGGCTTGAAGATCAAAGATAGAACCAAGCGGACGCGGCTAATCTGCACCCGAGCTCAAATGAGCTCGGGTGAACAGTAAAAAGCGAAAAAAAAATCAAAAAAATTCCAAATTTTTTTTAAGAGAAACATTGACAAAAGTTCTAAGTGCCTGCAAAAATTCGTCATGAAATCACATTCCTAGAAGGCATGGCAAAAAAAACAAAAACAGTACTCTGAAAAAAGCTACTTTCAAACGCATTTTGAAGCACTGAATTTGTTTTTTTGCCACGCCTTACAGGAATGTGATTTCATGATGAATTTTTGCAGGCACTTAGAACTTTTGTCAATGTTTCTCTCAAAAAAAATTTGGAATTTTTTGAATTTTTTTTATTTTTTTTCGATTTTACTGTTCATGCGGGAGCATATGAGCTCGGGTGCAGAATGGACTTTTCGGAACCAAGCCCTCTTTTGCCATGCTACAGACACACAAATTTTCCTTATCTATTATACAGTGTTGTTCTCTTTTGTATTCCTCTATTGTGTTGATGTGAGTGAAGATCCATCTGGACTTGTGATTTATGTCTTTCTTTTGGTGATAAACACAACCACCCTAAGCTTACTTGAATTGATTCATGGTCACACTGGACATTCCCCATGACGCCGCCGACGCCAACGCCACGGCTTCCGCTTCTCACCCAGCCAAGGTGAGCTAGTCCCGGCTACTGCTAGCGGTAGTACCATAGCTTAGCATGAAGTGATGGCATCAGTGCATTTTTTTGCTCTAGGAGCGATTGGATCTGTACATTTTACTGGCATAGGTAGGTGCACACGCCTTCGCAAGACTATGCTCGCGCGATGCGAGTCGAGCGGTTGGACTGATTTCCTTGATGGACTTGCGATCGAATCTGAAAGTGGCGCTTGTGTTGTGTTTTGTGTAGCACGTATGTTACTTAGTAGTACTTTGAGTTATGAAAAGGTATTTGCGGTATCATATGAGAGGTCGGCTTTGCTTGGTCCCAGTTTTGTCGTGCGCAGAGCTTTATTAGTATTCCTTGTCGGTCTGCATCGTCCAGCTAACAGGTAATGGCTTCTGACATAGCAGGATCTTGCAAAGTTAGCATTGAATTTGTTTGCATTAAGACATGTTGTTTTCCTACAAATTCAGTTTTTCAACATGGTTGCCTCCTGTTTCTGTCCATGGTTACTGAGGCAAGTAGAATTGTTCTTCATTTTCCAATTAAAGTGAAAAGTTGCACGCGCAATTGCTATTATAAGCCACCCAATTCCAAATGCAAATGATTCTCACTCGATTCAGATTATTTTATCACAAAAGCAACTTGGCCGCAAGTCAGACATTTGACGACTCACTTTCTGGCTCTCAAATAATCATCGCTGGATAAATTTCTAAATTAAGTATCCATTGTTTCACCGTGACAAGCATGCTAATATACATTTGCTAGGTGTCTTATGTTGCTCGTACACTCACAATGTCATACCAAAAGGGAAGTTATTTTCATCTAAGTCTGCTGAAGCATAGACTGATAACCCAACGTCCGAATTAAAGCCTGGAATTGATCTAAGTTTTTATATGTATGACATATATGAACAAGTTTTTTTTTTGAGCAACCATATGAACCAGTTAATGAATCTTAACTTTATAATTGTTGTTAATGTCATACCAAAAGGGAAGTTAGTGATCTCCACACCTTCCTGATCAGAAATTCAGTTGCAGCAATCTCAGTATCATGATTAACAATTAGTCTGATCAGGAATGCAACCTTCAAAAGTTGATGCCGGGCGTCCTCGTCCTGGCCATCCGGCACCACTCCGAACTCTTCCTCGAGAGCACCACTGCGAATTCTTCCTATGGCACCGTGCACTTCGCCTGCAACTCCAGGGTGCAGACCACCGGGGAGCTGCCCGGCAACTCCAAGAGTGTCTTCTATAGCTACAAGGTACGTTTACTTTTTTACTTCAGGTTGATGGAGACATGTACTTGTGAAAAATTGTTAGCATTGGGTTATGGTCTTGACTTTGTGCCCTGCTGCAAGACATGTTGCCATTCATTTTAACTACATATTATATTATGATTCAAATAATGTTACGTTTGTGGTACTGTGAATTGAAGAATTGAATTACACATAAGAGAAAACACTTCCTCATACATTCACTCGAATTACAAACCTGTTTCCTGTAATAACAGAATTAGGCCAGCCAATAAAAGGTTTGGCCAACCAATAAAATTCAATTGGATATATGCAAGTACCTAGAGAGATTCATCAAGAAATGTGGTCTAAATGTTCCATTATATATGCGTGTTCTTTCCAGTGTATGTCCATCCTCTTACATGTCAGACTGTTATAACTGAGATGTGGTCCGGCGGTTTATTCTCATACGTCTTTTTGGCATCTTTGTCGGGCGATTTTTTGGCAGTTTATTCTATCTGTTCGTAAGTGTTTGATAGCTCTGTGTACTTCATCCCATTTGTGCAGTATATTCTGCCTTACCACTTCAGCTTGGTAACTTGTGCAGAGATGTTATTATGTGGGATCAGAAGACTGGACGATCCAGAGGGTCCGGTTTTGTATCTTTTAGGAATCAGCAGGTAGTGTTACCATGGCAACTTAAAACATTAGTCTGGACTCAGAACTAAGGTTGAGTTTATTTGAACTACTATATTCATCATCTTCCCTTGTTATTTATTGATAGAATGCACAAACTGCCATAAATGAATTGACGGTGCACTCCCTGTTGCTTATTGCTAGCTATGTCTGGAGTTAACAAATAAGCTTCATTGATGTGATGATAATGTATGTTTGCTTTTCTTGTGTTCAGGAAAGTGGCTTGGGAACCACCAATCCCCCTCTCTGTGTTTTTAGGTTCATCGCAGTTGAGTGATTTTAATGTGGTGTTATTTTGGTTATGAATGTTCTTTCCTGATGTACATGAATGGCACTTTTCTGGTTTGGCAATGATTAATTTGTTGGGTCTCTTGATTTATAAGATGTATATGAATGTGATTTAAAAGAGCCATGACAAAGATTTTCTAGGAGCTGCTATTTTTGTTGCTATCCTAGAGTTGTGTTATATTTTTAATCACTAATGCTTGTTTGTGCTGTTAGAACGTTAACAATTACGGCAGCATGATTAGTGCGCACAATAACGCCTCAAGAGGCGCCACCAGGTGGCGCCCCAACCACTAGTGCCTAACAAACATGTCCCTTTATCTTTCCATTGTGTCCTCCTCTATATGTCTCCTGAACATAAAGGGTACCACCACTTTAACCTCACCATCAATGGGAAGAGGATTTCCCCACTTCTCTCTGCCACACTTCCCATATTCGGGTATGAAGGCACGAAGGGTCCATGTTTGGGCCACTGACTCCCATAGTTTATCACCCTAGCCCCTAGGTTATCCTTGATGCATGTCAGCTTTACAAGTACATACAGTGGCGGATCCAGGCCCCAGGCAGCCAGGGCCTCGACCTGGGGCGTGGCTAGCCGTCATTTTGTTGGCTATAGCTATAGCTACAGTGTTCTGCACTGTTTGACACTGTACATACGTTGTTTGCCTGGGGCGTCACTTTAACCTGGGACCGCTACTAAGTACATACACATTAGAGTAATGTCCTAGAGCAACCATTATGAGAGAAGTGTCTAGAACTATGGCTTCTGGCTTCGTAATTGGGAGTTGTTGCTACTGTTTGTTGTAAATGTTCATACACATATGTAACTCTTTCTATGTATGCATATTATAGTTTATGTAAATTTTCAGAAATTCTTTGTATTCCTTTAAAAATTGTAAACAGTCACTAGAGACGGGCACACTCATTGAGCTCGTCATTGATTTTCATAATAGTGATGGGCGGGGCAGGCGTCAGTACTGATTGGTTACAAGTGGGCGGCGCCCCGCTCATCGCCGATGTGCTATCACTAAAACCCATTTGTAGTAGTAGTCAGACCGCATGGATGTCTAGATATCATGTGCACGTGCGAACGTGCACACCTTTCTCTTAAAAGCTTACTGATAATACTGTCAAACTCACAAATAACAAAGTCCAATAATATCCTTGTCAATGCCCTATTGTAGCAACAAGGACACACTATGGATATCATATATAAACCTCCCTTCAAAAAAAGATATTATACGTAAACCTTTAGCAACTATCATATCTAATTTGCTAGAGCATAAGCTACCTTCCCTGATGTGAGGACCGACAATGTGACGCAGTCACGTAGTCGGTCGACAACAAGTAGGCGGTGGCGAGGCAAGGTGGTGGATAATCAACTGATTAGACAAATGGCGACATAGCAATGGAGAGCGTGATTGATCAAGCACGAGGCGAAAAGGGGTAGTCTGGTGCAAGGAAGCCAAAATGCAAGTGTCGTGCATGAAGAGTTTACGACTAAACGATGACGATGCCAAATTTCGACGGCGGCTTGCGATTTATTGTGGGCACATGTGTGAAACACACCACTAGCTCTGCTACTTGGGAGCTGTTGTGTATCGCTCATGCGCTTCTCTCTACATGGGCCTGGCCAAACGAGCAAAAGCTAGCGCTACTTCGAGAGTGCCAATGAGTTTATTTATTTTTTGATTTGTACTTTGCTTTTTCATTACTGTCATGTTTTATTTTAATTCTAAAAATATTCATGAATGTGAATAAATTTTCATGAATTTTAAAAACATTCATGAATTTTAAAAAAAGTTTGGGAATTCTTCATGAATTTGAAAAAGAAATAAAAAAATGTTCGCTAATTCAAGAAATATCATGTATAAAAAACGTTGATGTATAAAAAAATTGTTCAAACATTTATGAATTTAAAAATGATTCCTGAATTAAAAAGTGAAAAGTAAAGTAAAAAAAGAAGAAAAAAGAAAAAGCAGAATAAACACATCATTTACTGACAACAAAGGACAGAAAGATATAAAATAAAGCTGGTGTAGAAAATAGAATAAAATAAAACAAATAAAAAACAGTTTTGCTAAAGCACATCTTGATGTGCTCTAAGTATTGCACGTGTAAGTCCTATGTCATTGATTTTACGCTAAGATTCGTGCAAGAATTTTTTTTGTATTTTTTCTTTTTCTTTCTAGCTTGATTGAGTTATTTAGATGTGCAATAACTAAGGCACATCTAGATTTTTTTTAGGGTAACTAGGGAATTTATTCAAGGTTCAAAGCCGGAGCGATACAGGCAATGTCTGGTAAGGTCCCTAGCCACAAACGGCGACCAGAGGGAAACGCTGAAGCCGTCTTAGCAATGGCGTGAGCTTCCAAGTTTGCTTCCCTACACTCATAACGAAAACTAATGTTTACAAAGTCATTCATAGACTCCTTTATTTCATCTATAACCAAAGAATATGAAGATAGTGTCCTCCCATGGATATTCGGCACTACTTGCATGCAATCTGAGGCTATGATCGCATGTGTGACGTTTAAGTCTCGCGCCAGAGCAAGAGCCTCGCTACATGCATGTGCTTCAAGACTTGTTGGATCGACCAGGCCTTCAATGGTGACTGCTGATGCGCCCAAATAGTTGCCATCTTTGTCCCTGCAAATCACTGCAGCCGGCCCTGTCTTGCCGTTGCGGGATATGGCCCCGTCAACATTAATTTTTACTACATCGGCGCCCAGTGCGATCCACTTATGAACTCGCTGCATAGGAGCTCTAGTATTGGATGCTGGCTTCAAAGCTGTAGCTATATTCAGGTCCTCCAAATAACGATTTATAAAACACATAGTAGACAGAGGGCTTTGATATTCATCATCATGTATGGCTCTTCTTCTCGCCCACCAAATAGCCCACATTGATATAAGAACCTTCGCTAGATCATTCTGGTTCATTGTTTCAAACAACCAGAAAAGCCACAACCTTGCGTCTTCCAACCTTTCGACAATCTCCTCGTCTCCCAAGGCCCACACGCATCGCGCCATCCGGCACTCGAAAAGGGAGTGCCTCCATGAGTCAGACTCTGCGCCGCATATGGAGCACGCCAGAGTGGTTGCCATCTTCCATTGGTGCCGCGTTGCTCCTGTAGGTAAGGACATATGTGAAAGTCGCCAAACGAAAACCCTTACCTTGGACGGGACCTTTGTCTTCCAAAGGAGCGACCAAGACTTCTTCTCCTGTATCAAGTTCGAGTGTCCCGCCCTATGCTCCAACCAGTCTTCTCTTTGGTGTTTGATACCACTTATCATCCTGTAGGCCGGTCGAACGGAGAAAGAGCCCCTCCGCTCATAGTGCCGTGCCCAAAAGTCTGGCTGCACCCTTGTACTCAAAGGAATGTTTAAGATCACGTCCACATCAGGCGCAATGAAGTGCTCATTAATTACTTGTCTGTTCCACGAATGTGTCACAGGATCAATCAGCTCGGAGACCATTTGTGGTGGGTTTGGTGTGATAGGGCAGATCGGTCTGAGCTTATAGTCTCGTGGTAGCCAATTGTCGGTCCAAATATGGGTTTCTGCACCTGTCCCGATTCTCCTTATAATTCCCAGTTCCAGAATATCTCTCCCTTCCAATATAGACCTCCAAACTTGGGATGGGTGGGCCCCTAATGTTGCTTGCAGGATGTCCGTATTGGGATAATATCTGGCCTTCAAAACCCTAGCACTTAGGGTGTCCGGCTCCTGAAGCAATATCCACACTTGCCTTGCCAGCAAAGCAAGATTAAAAAGTTCAATGTCCCGGAACCCCATGCCTCCCATGTGCTTTGGCTTGCACATAGTTCTCCAAGATACCCATGCCGGCTTCCTCTGGCCTCCCTTGCTACCCCACCAAAATTTCTGGAGTAGCCCGTTGATGTGTTCACACAGCCCACGTGGAAGTTTGAAACATGCCATAGAGTAGGTTGGAAACGACTGGGCAACAGATTTTATCAGTACCTCCTTCCCACCAGCAGACAGACACTTTTCCATCCAACCCTGAATATGTTTCCAAATTCTATCTTTCAAGTATCTAAAACATCCCTCTTTTGCTTTCCCAACATCAGTTGGTAGACCCAAATATTTTTCCAACAAAGCCTCATTGTGCACATCAAGTAGGTTTTTAAGTTCCATTCTAACTTGCTCCGGGACCCCTTTGCTAAAATAAATAGAGGACTTGTCGGTATTTATGCGTTGTCCGGACGCATCACAATAAATTTTCAGAATGTCCCTTACCCTTCCTGCTGTGACACTTGTTGCATCAAAGAACAAGAGACTATCATCCGCGAACAGTAGGTGATTTACAGAAGGTGCCATGGGAGCAACCTGGATGCCTCCCACTCCACTGTCCTGCGCTTTAAGCAAACAAGATAGACCTTCTATTGCAAGCAGAAATAAGTAGGGAGAGACCGGATCTCCCTGTCGCAGTCCTCTAGATGGTGTAAACTCCTCCATGCTGCCACCATTAAAAAGAACTGAAAATGAAACAGACGAGACGCACCACATAACAGTGTCAGTAAAGCGAGGGCTGATTCCCAACTTGAGCATCACTTCCTTCAAATAAGCCCACTCTAATCTGTCATATGCCTTCATCATGTCTAACTTAAGTGCACAATATCTATTGCCCTTAACTCTCCTTGTTTTCATATAGTGCAAGCACTCATACGCCGTAATGAAGTTATCCGTGATTAGCCGGCCAGGGACAAACGCGGACTGCTCCACAGAAATTACCTCAGGGAGAATAGATTTCAGCCTGTTCGCTAAGACCTTCGATGCTATCTTGTAGACCACATTGCAAAGGCTTATAGGCCGAAACTGTCCTAACATTTTTGGACTTGCTATCTTGGGAATAAGAACGATGAACGTGCGTTTTATATCCTCCGGTGAGTCATCTCCATTGAGCAATCTAATGATCATACCTGTCACCTCCTCTCTACAGAGCTCCCGATGCCTCTGAAAAAAGTGCGCTGGAAAACCATCTGACCCCGGTGCTTTTGTTGGGAACATTTGAAATAGAGCGTTTTTAACTTCTTCATTGGTGTAAGGAGCATTAAGACGAACATTCATATCCGCACCAACTCGAGCCGGTATGTGAGAGAGAACCTCTTCCATCCCAATAGTTCCCTCTGAAGTGTACAAGTTTTCATAAAAGTTGCTAGCCATACTAGCCAACTCTCTCGGATCGTTACAAACTGTACCATCTTGACGCTGTAATTCAGTTATTGTATTTTTTTTGCTCTTCTCGCACTTGCTTTTTTCTGGAAATATTGGGTGTTATTATCTCCTTCAGAAAGCCACTTGACTTGAGATCGTTGCCTCATCATGATCTCTTCTCTGTACGAAAGCTCTACAATCCTGTCCTGGACTCTTTTCTCTTCTGCACCCGGTCCAACCCTCAAAGGGTCAGCTCTAAGCTCAGCTAATTGTTGACGCAGCTCTCGCAACTCCTTGCGGACCGAGCCGAAGGTTGTGCGTACCCAATGTTTCAGTGCCGTAGCTACCGTAGTCATTTTTGCTGCTAGTTCGGCCACTGTAGTCGCCGGCTGATCCTTCTGCCAAGCCTGGTCAACCGTGCTACTAAAGGTTTTCTCCTGCTCCCACATACACTAATAGCGGAAAGGTTTTTTCAAAGCTACTCTCAGATTACCCGCTTCTAGCTCATTGAGAAGGAGGATGGGGCTGTGATCTGATTTCGTTGCAGTGAGGTGTTCCAACGACGCAAAGGGAAACATCGAGGACCAGCTTGGAGTAGCTAAAGCTCGGTCCAGCCGGACCCTGCAATAATCCCCTCTAACTATCCTCTTTTCAAACGTCCAATCCAGGCCCTTATAGCCAATATCCGCCAATTCACAAACATCAACTGCTTCCCGGAATCCAGCTATTTGAGAGCTATCACGCTCGTTTGGCCCATTTGCTCCTCAGGCCTTAGGATCTCATTAAAATCACCTATGCACACCCATGGTAAAGTGTTTTCACCCTTCAGGATCTTCATCGTATCCCAGGTTTTGTACCTCATACTCCTGCTTGCAGCCCCGTAAAAACATGAGAGCCTCCACAACCCCTTGCATGGTTCATTCACCACTGAGTCTATATGATACTGAGAAAAAGTTTTTATTTCAAGATTGATAGTGTTCTTCCAATACAAGCAAAGACCTCCACTACGACCACTACTATCCACACCAAAACTATTACCGAAACCTAAACTACCAGCCAAACCTTCCACCCGATACTTCGCAATTTGAGTTTCCACAATACAAAGCACCACCGGCGCACAAGCCTCCACGAGATCGCGGAGCTCACGGACTGTCGCGGGGTCGCCAATCCCGCGACAGTTCCAGCATAGAGTCCTCATTGAGCTCGGCGGCTCTCCTCAAGGGAGGCCGCCTGACCAGTGGTATCCATATCTTCCACCACATTCTCTCCGTCCTGCCTTCTCCTTTTCACGATAGGCTCCTTTTCTGGGGTAGATCCCCCCCCCCCCCCCGCGCTTGTGCTCCCAGACCCATTCTCCACAGCAAAACTGTATCAGCTACCTTGCCCGCCAAGTTGGGTAGATCCTGCCCACGAACGCTAACAATGCCATCAGCTGAGACTAACCTCTTACGCGCAGACTTGTGATTTTCCGTGGGGTTCTGGCCATACTCAGCTTCTTCGGCATAAAAAGCATCAACGGGGGCTCCCCTCCCTGCAGCCGCACCTCCTCCTCTCCCTTGTCGACCCCCTCTAGCTCCTCTTCCTCTTGTACTGCCTCCTAAACCTCCTCCCTCCCTACCTGCTCTACCCTCCATGCCAGCCCTCACCCCTTCGTTGCTCGACAACAGCGAATCCCCCCATTCACATGACTCGGGCTCGTGAATACCATCGCCACACTCCTCCACCGTATGCCCAATCAGACCACAAAAATAGCAGAACACTGGCAACTTGACGTAAAACACGGGATACCTCTTGCTCTTTTTGATTGTGATTGGCACGAAACGCACCAAAGGCTTATTGATATCCACATAGACTCTGACCCTTAAAGTGCTTGCCGGATTAATTTTGCCCTGATTAATTTTGCCCTCGTTCACAACCACAGTAAACGGTGGTTCCCCCATCTTAGCTGCCACCTTCTCTGCAAGTTCCTTCTTCGCCATAAGCCCATCCGGCAAACCCTGCACCCTTGCCCATAACGGAATCTTATTTAACTTGTACTCATTCACATCGGTGAAACCATCGTACTCCTGTATGATAATTGGCGCAGCATTGCGAAAAAGCCACGGGCCTCCTTCCATGATTCTCTTCAATCGCCGAGACAGTGGCACTGCACCATGAAAAGGTTCGGGCCCTTAATGTTGAAAGTTACTCCTTGTGCTGACGACCACGCGTTCCTCATCTGCCTCAGGAGCGCAGCGTGGCTGAACGGCTTGGTTGTGTAAACCCTAAAGAGCCCAAGCCAGCGGACTCCTTTGATCAGCTCCTCAACCTCGCCGGACAGGTCCAGATCATCTTCTTCTTCCCCATGTAGCCGCAACCCTGCAAACTGGTCTTCCAGATCCGCCTCTGGGCCATACGACTCCCAAACTTCCTCCTCCCCGAGATTCTCCTCCTCCTCTCCTGAAGCACCAGCAGCCCTCCTGTGATCCGTCTCCCTCCTCACGTCCTGCGATCCCCCATGTGGTCCATCTGTATCTCCTACTCCCGCTACTCCCATCTGGACTACTTCCCCCTTCCCCAACTCCCTCCTAACTCCCGAAGCCTCTGGTAGACTCGCCATGCAGATGGATCTCCGATGGCGGAACAAGGTTACGATCTCAGCCACCGGATGGAACCCGCCGCCGCGATAGTTTTACGTGGACTCCGAGCGTCGCCGCCGGAGGAAAAGTGGAACCCTAGATCGCCTAGGGGAGTCAGGCTGCAGATGTGCTTTAGACAAAAGCTTCCCAAAACCGAGCGTAAAGTTCCAAAACCAGAGGGAGGACCTGCCAAAACCGTGCAAAGGCTTCCTGCACTGCAGCTAATGAGCTGGCCCATGTGAAGCGTCATTGTGGGTGATTCTTTCGATATGTATGGCAAATTGGCAATAAACAAACAACAAGCCTAATAGGTAACGTTAAAGAACTTCCATCACGAGCATTATTGTACAACTTTGAAATGTACTACTCCCTCTGATCGATATTAATAGAACATTATACTAAACGAACGTCAATTAATATGGATAGGTGGGAGTACATCATTAGTAGTACATAATATCAGGACAAAACTTTATGTATATTGCATAAATTATTAGAAGAATCCACTCTATAGCACTTGCTTCGAAAATCTAGATATCGGGTGATGTTATATCGCCATTCGCCAAACTCCTGGGTTTAGAAATCATGATACATATATAGTTGTAAAAAATAAAATGAGCAATCGTTCGGTTTAACAGAAACTGAATCTGGCAAACAAATGAGGCAACACTAAAGAGTCAGGAAACAACAAAATATTACTAGCGAATTAACCTATTCTCTTCCCAAATCGTCATTTACTGATGACAAAGGACAGAAAGATGGAGTATAAAAGAAAATAACCACCGAACCATCTATTATATTTACTAGCATACTATTAGGATTTGAACTGATCATCAGTCTTGCATAATAAAATGTAATCTCAAACTGAATCAGTACCAAGGGAGAAGCCGTGGAGTCCTCATTTGGCTAAACTGAAAGTGAACCAGCCAGACACTTGAGGCAAAATCAAAGAGTAGGGAAGGAGCCAAAGATAACTAATGAGATAAAATGTCAGAGCACTGACAAAGGAAACAAGCACAAATATATGGTGTCACTGATCCACTGACCACTGTATCACAAGAATCATCACTACTCAAAGCAGCATCTCTGTCAAAACAGAGCAAGCAGAGAAGGCTCCCAGAGTTCAGAACACATTCTCACTCACACTGATTGGAGCGACGAGATATGATATGAGCTAGTTGGGCTCTGGCGGCGGCGGGCCGTTGAGGTGGCAAACCCTGCACGCCCTGTTGCCGGTGCCGGAGGGGTGGCCGCAAGCCGGGCAGATCGGTCCCGAGCCGACGGCCGAGCTCGAGGTGGAACTGGAAGGAGGCCTAATGGCCGCAGCCCGGTAATGCTGCTCACTGGCAGGGAGTGCCCCCCCCAGGCGCACCCGCGTAGCTGGGGACTGGACTTGGAAGCACGTGGCCGCTCTGCGCGTGCTGCGGAGGCGCGTCGCCGGCGACGAAGAAAGAGTTGTAGCAAACCTCGCACAAGGGCAACGTGCCCAAAACCCCCATGGTTGGCTCTAGGCAACCACAGCACCAGTCAGCACTTGATGCCCTTGTCAGTGGGCCGACGGCAACCCGTGCCAGCCCCGCGTAAGAAGGCTGGCGAAGGTCGAGTTGGCGCTGGTGATCAATGGCGATGCCCTGACCCTGCGTCGCGCCGCCGTAGCTGGGGACTGGATGCGGAGGCACGTAGCGGATCTCCGGGTGCTGCTGAACCACGTTGCTGGTGACGGGATTGTTGTAGCAATCCACGCACAATGGCACCAAGCCCCAAAGCCCGATCGTGGGCCTCTTGCAAAGAGTGCACACTGGAGCCAGGGGACTGATCGGAGCACCTGGCGCTGAAGAGATCGCCGAAGAAGGCTGCGGACCAATGCGAAGATCCAAGAAGAAATCAATGAGTTCATGGCGGCATGACAAGCCCGAATAACGAATGAACGGAAAATAATGCATAGCCAATTACCCCGCCACCGCCGGAGTGGCCGCGCGGTTGCCCTGTTCCTGTCTGGCTGGGGCCGGCGACATGGTTCTGGGTCTGGCCGGAGAGCGAACCATGGCCGGTCGGCGCGTGGCCCTGGTTGCTGAAGGACGGACGCCCACCGGCTGCAACAGAGACCAAGAAATCGAACTCCGGCGTCAGCGAAGAACCAAGAACCGCACCTAAATCTAGCGCTTTTCTTGGGAGGGAAGCCACCTGGATTGCGCAGCGGCGGCCGGAGCATCCCCTGAGATGGCATCTGTGGCGCCCTCCTATGCGGCTGCGACCCGCTCCCGACCCCGCGAGCAGCTGCAAGGGACGAAGCAATGGGATATTACAATCCAAGAAGCGACATGATCGACCCGAGAACGAAGGAGGAAGGGCGCGCTGGCTCGTATGCTTTGATCTCTTGGCCACCCACCTCCACCGAACTGGGAACAGCCGAAGCCGTAGCCTGAAGTCACCGCCAACAGCCACGCCATCGCCGGCGAAGTCCCGGCAACGCCGTCGCCGGCTGCATTCGCCGTCGGCCCTGCTGTCTGGCCCGATCTACCGGCAAGGTCGTCGCCGGCTGTTGGCTCCGTCCGCGCAGCAGCCCGATGCCTTGTCCCGGTAATGTCGTCGCCGGCCTTCCGCTTGCGCGCCATCTCCCCTCAGTGGAACAGCTTCGGAAGAACGGCCAGATGAGACTCTAATAGGGAGGGAGAGGGCGGAAGGATGGAAGCTACAAGAAACAATGGGAGGGGATGTGCCGGGAGTCTATAGACGACGACAGTGCGTACGTCTCCGGCCGCAACCGATTTCAAGAAGCGAAGAGTCCACGTAGCTTGATGTGGGGCGCGGCTTATTGCGAGACACACGGCTGGTTCCGGCACAGTAGGACGTGTCTCGTCAACGCAAATTCATTTTTACCGGTTCAGGCTCCTACCGGTGGTCTTGACCAATTAGGTGCTGCCATATGTAAAGTTGTGGGACCATATGCATGTGTATATGAATGTATTTGTGGCAAAGATTCTATTGAATTTCTGATTTTAGTCAAATCAATACCGGCTGTGTAGTACGCCTTTTTGCAGATAAACTTATACTATTACTCAAGCATCAACTGTACAATCCTACTTACATAAGTCGATGACCTTTTGGGGTCCTGATCCCAACCAGACAACAGTTCTACTCTCAGTTCTAGCAAAACTAACTAAAAAATCACTAACTAAAATTTGATCACGGTTGATATGAGCAATACGAGTCGTTCGAAGAGGCTTCAAGTACTTTATCTCAGCCACTAAAGACGCATAGATTGACCTGTCAATGTCCTTGTCCTTCAACATGTTCACCGCTATAAATGAATCCATCTCGATACAAACTGAAAGTTCCTTCTGCTGAATAGTAATGGATAAACCCTCCATGCATGCACATATTTCTGCTTTAAGGGCATCTTTGCATGAAAATAACTCCCTACAAGATGAGTAAATAATGTTGCCTAGATTATTGCGAAGCACCATACCAGCACCAACCCTTCCATCATTAGTCCAGAAACCATCCGTATTGAGCTTCACCCAACCCGCTGGAGGAGGAAACCACTTAGCAGGAGGCACAATTCTTGATATTTCATGTGGCCTATTTACTGCTGGATCGTAAGATATCACCGCCTTTCACCGGACCACAATTAGAAGGTTGAGCTATAGCAAATAACGACTCAAGGTAGCTGCATAGATACTGGCGCGAAGCATCCATCGGTGCTAGAATTTTATTGTGTACCAACTCATTCTGATTATGCCAACATCTCCATAAGGTGAATAAGAACATAGCTCGCTCACACTAGTAGAAAAGAGGGCTTTGGTTCAGGCCGGGTCAGCCCATTAGTCCCGGTTCAGTCCAGAACCGGGACCAATGGGGGCACTGCTCCCGGTTCGTGAGGCCAGGGGCCTGCCGGGCCTCGTGGGGGCATTGGTCCCGGTTCGTCTGGCCCCTTTGGTCCCGGTTGGTGGGACGAACCGGGACCAATGGGCCTCGCTCCTGGCCCACCACCATTGGTCCCGGTTGGTGGCTTGAACCGGGACCACAGGCTGCCCTTTAGTCCCGGTTCATGCCACGAACCGGGACCAATGAGGTGCCTATATATACCCCTCGCCCGCGAGCAGAGCACTCCAGTGCTCTGTTTTTCTCTGGCCGGCGAGGGGAGGGCTTTGTGGTGCTCTAGCTCACCTCCTATGCACATGAGGTGTTAGATGAAATGCCCGAGCCACACTAATTAAGCTTTCTCCTCTCGAAGCGCACTCTGGCTGCCCTGACAAAACCACCAAAGTCTCCGCCGAAAGGCAACTATGAGCGCATTATTGCAAAGACATTTGTCGAAGCGGAGCGGTCGGGAAGTACTGTCAGTGATCAAAGGTTAAAAGAACGACGAGCTGGGAAAAAAATTGCCCAGCTCGGCGAACAAGCGAACCAATCGTGCCCCCCGCTCAAGGTGTCTAGCGACATCGTCGCTAATGATCCGAGGATGGTGGTCGATTATAGCAATCTTGGAGATTACCTGCCCGACGATGTACATTATGATTTCTTGGAGGTGGACGAACACAAATACCATTACGGGAAGCCTCTCGTCAAAGATGAAAGATCTCTAACAACGATGATGCGAAGATTACATGATTGGTACATGAAAACCTGCAGAGAGTCTGGGGGGAGGGATACTTTAACGCTGAGAGTTAAAGAGGAGCATGACCTCGTTGGAATTGAACTGTTGAATGTTCCATTTGAGGAGTTCTTCCAGTTTTTCAATCAAAAGGCCCTCGATAAATCAACGGTCACTTGCTACTGTCTGTAAGTAGTACTACTTCTGTCATTAAGTCTCTCTATATAGGTCAGCTCTTTCATTGCATGTATTTATAATTATCCTCATTATATTATGCAGATTGAAGATCGCCGAATTGAAGAAAAGACAAATCGGTGATATTGGATTCATTAACACAAATCTCATAGATGCAACTGAGGTTAAATATCATGCCAAAAATACCGAGGCCAACTTGCTACGATCGTTGGTAATAAATGAAAACAAAGATATAATACTCTTTCCTTACAACTTCAAGTGAGTGTTACTGTCTTGTGCATATTCGATTTCCCTTATTAGTCCAGGTTATAGTAATGTAATTGATGACTTATGCATGCGTGCGCAGCTTCCACTATATTCTTCTAGAGATTAAGCTTGAGCAGGGAGTAGTAACCGTCTTAGACTTGAGACGAAAAGATCCCCAGGACTATGCGGACATGACTCAAATGCTCGAGAAGTAAGTTAAATCGATCATTATCCACCATATCAGCAACTTTGTTCATTTCCTGATATCAAGTAATTGATTTCTTTGTCTGGCAGGGTTTGAAGAAAATTCACCAAAAAAGCTCTGGGACTGCCGAAGAAGCTGCAATTTAGACACCCGAAAGTAAGTACTATAGTAGCATGTTCCGCGCATCTCCTAGTGATTCAAGCGCTAGTTTCATCAATACCATTTAGCATGCTTGCTTATCAGTTTGATTGACCTCTATTTCTTGTAAAGTGGTTGTGGCAGGAACAAGGGGAATGATTTCTTTGGATACTACGTTTGCGAGTCCATCCGCCACACGACCTATGAGCGGGGCTACTCTGACGAACAATATGAATTGCGTAAGCAATAATATTCACAATTTTATTTTATTACCATCATTTGTGTTGAGTTTCATTTATTCATATATATATATGTATTGACACCCTTCTTCAAATTAGATCTTTCGGATGCGGGATGAACTCCTAGCACCAGATCGTATGCGAGCAATTCAAGAGGAATTGGCGGCATTCTTCCTCGACCACGTGATCGCTGAAAACGGAGAATACTATGTGGACCCTGTGTTCATATATAATTAGGAGATTATATTGTAAGAGATAATTATTGTATATATGTAGCCGGTAGTGTCGGATGGATATACGAGAACTTGTTGTTCAACCAATCTCTCGGAGAAGGAGAGGTGGTCGATATCACTTCTCTCTGTATGCATATGTTCATGACGATCTTCTGTTTCCTTTATTTTCTTACTAGCTAGCGTGTCTAGTCCTCTCTATACGTATATAGTATGTAGCGTCGACCAAGCACGGAGATAAGAGAGGACACTTCTCTCTATTAATTAGCTAGCTAACACAATATATGAAACACCTAAATTAACCCCCCAAAAACCCCCACCCCCCCCCCCTTTTCAAAAAAACAAAGACCCCAGCCCCTGAAATGCTGACGCGTGGATGCCTATTGGTCCCGGTTAGTGCCACCAACCGGGACCAAAGGCCCTCCTGCCTGGGCTCGCCGCACCGGCCAGGTGGAGGCCCATCTGTCCCGGTTCGTGTAAGAACCGGGACTAAAGGGCTAGGGCATTAGTAACGACCATTTAGTCCCGGTTCAAAAACCGGGAAAAAATGCCCTTACCAACCGGGACAGATGACCCTTTTTCTACTAGTGTCAGTATCTCCCAAATGATACAAAACCTCCTGCAGCCATTCGACTAATTTTTTTAAATAATACATTTTTTATTAATTTTCATAAATATTACGCTGGGTAAATTTTTTTCAAAAATAATACACCGTAGGCCCGCTGCAGGCTGACTGGGCCTAGTCAGCCCACAGCAGGCCGATTGGACTCCAGTCGGCCTACAGCTGGCCGACTGGCCCTTGTCGGCCCACTGTGGGCTGATTGGGTCCTGTCGGCCCACTGTGGGCCGAGTGGAGCTAATTAGCTCGCTGTGGGCTAATTGTTTTTGCAAAAAAAGTAGGCATAAAAAATATGTTTAAAAAAATGTTAATTATGTCATTAAAAAATGCTAAACGTGTATAAAAAAATGCTCCTGATGTATACAAAAAATGTACAATATATATGCAAAAAAGTTGACATAAAAAATATGTTTTAAAAAGTGTTAAGCATGTATTTAAAAATTGTTAAATGTGTGTATAAAAAATGTTCCTTATTTATACAAAAAATATAGAATGTGTATGAAAAAAGTTGACACCAAAAAAATATGTTTGAAAAATATGTTTGAAAAGTTGACATTTTTTCAAATACATGATTAAAAATTGTTAAATGTGTGTATAAAAAATGTTTCTTATCTATTCAAAAAGTATAGAATGTGTATGAAAAAAAGTGGACACCAAAAAAATATGTTTGAAAAAAAGTTCCAGTTCCATACAAAAAGAGCAACCAATCATACTTAGGTCCGTGATGCTCCCATACCGGATCCGGTGCTGGAACATTTTTTTATACACGTTTAACCTTTCATTCCAATACATGAAACATTTTTGTGTACTCGTTGAACATTTTTTCAAATACATGATTAACATTTTTTTCAAACATATTTTTTTGGTGTCAACTTTTTTCATACACATTCTATATTTTTTGTATAGATACGGAACATTTTTTCAAATACATGATTAACATTTTTCTTCAAACATATTTTTTTGGTGTCAACTTTTTTTCATACACATTCTATATTTTTTGTATAAATAAGGAACATTTTTTATACACACATTTAACAATTTTTAAATACATGCTTAACACTTTTTAAAACATATTTTTATGTCAACTTTTCGCATATATATTGTACATTTTTTGTATACATCAGGAACATTTTTTATACACGTTTAACATTTTTTAATTACATAATTAACTTTTTTAAACATATATTTTTTATGCCGACTTTTTTTGCAGAAACAATTAGTCCACAACGAGCGAATTAGCTCCAGTCGGCCTATAGCTGGCCGACAGGACCCAATCAGCCCACAGTGGGCCGACAGGGGCCAGTCGGCCAGCTGTAGGCCGACTGGAGTCCAATCGGCCTGCTGTGGGCCTACTAGGCCCAGTCGGCCTGCAGCGGGCCGACGGTGTATTATTTTTGAAATTTTTTTATCCAGCGTAATATTTATGAAAATTAATTAAAAAAATGTATTATTTAAAAAAATAGCCCAGCCATTCTACGCCCGTGTTAGACATCTCCTTTAATTTCGGCAGGCGTCAGACCTCACGCATGCATTCCTAGAGTTGCACTGCAAGTGGGCATCGACATAGGGCATGCAAACTGTCTTCCGGCTCAGTTGCACACACCGGACAGAAACTTGTTACCTCTAATCCACGCTTGTTTTTATTTTGCCATGTAGGAAGTGAATCAACAACAACTCTCCACGCAAAATTCTTAACTGTGGGCGGTACCTTTGTTCCCCATATTAGCTAGCTTCTAGCAAGCTTGCCGTCCATCAGACGTGTAACTCGATGCTTGGGCAGTCGCCCTGCACGACTCCTCAAAAGTCATGTCATATGCAGGCTTAACTGAAAACGTACCAAGTTTGCCTGGGCCCCAAGCCAACACATCATCTCCCTGCCTCGGCGATGCACGTATTTTCAAAATTTCCACAACATCACATGGCAAGAATATCGTTTGTAGAAGATCAACGTTCCATGAACAATTGGCGTTTAGGAGCTGTGAGACATACCTCATACGGCATCTACCTTGAGCTAAAATTGGCTTGATAGAAAAGGGCCTCGGAATCCAATTGTCGCACCATATACGAACACTTTGTCCATTACCTATCCTCCATATCGACCCTTTCTCAAGGAGGTCTAGGCCATGAGATATCGTTGTCCAAGATGAGGATGCATTCTCAGAAAAAAAACAATATCCTCCAACTTCCCATTTGGGTAATAGCGTGCTTTCAAAAGTTTAGCACACAAGCTATCTGGCATTGTAATTAATATCCATGTCTGACGAGCTAAAAGTGCTTGATTAAAAATATGAAAGTCACGAAAACCAACACCTTCGTTACACTTTGGTTGCTACAACTTTGACCATGCCCTCCAGTGTACCGTCCTCTTTCCTTTAGAAGCTCCCCAATAGAAATTCCTAACCATACTGTTAGATCATCGCCGACAAGAAATGGAAGCTTAAATACACCCATGATATATGTGGGCAACGCCGGTGCAACTGACTTAATTAATTAGTACTTCTCTCCCAGGTTGTGCCAAATGGCCATCTCCCCATTGAATTAACCTTTTCAAAAGTTGGTCCTACAAATTCGGAAACTTGCCCTTTGACATACGTCCATCCGGAGTTGGCAGCCCCAAATAATTCTCCTCAAAACCACTACTGGGAATATTAAGAGCATCTATCGCCTCCTTTTGATCAACCATTGGACAACTTTCACCAAACAAAATAGAACATTTATTGTAGTTTAGAGACTGTCCCGTAGCCGAAGCATACAAATCAAGACAAGACTTCACCCGTTCCGCCTGCTCACGAGATGCCTTAAAAACATAAGCATGGCATCTGCAAATAAAAGGTGTGATATACCTGGCGCCCTTCTGCAAACTTTGTCTGGCATAATATTCTCTGTATCCACCCTATTCCTTAGGATTGCAGACAGACCATCAGCAACGAACAAAAATAAGAATGGGGCACGTGACGGTGCAAATGAATCCAAGGGTAGAGTGTAGTATTTGTTGAACAGGATAGTAACCCATGCATGCATCATCCCTCCGCTCTCTCACCAACAAGTCCATGCATTTTATCTTTGTTTGAAATTTTAGATGGCCAATATCTTTAGCAGTAATGTTCTATTGTTGAAACTTATTATATATTTAAATTCCTGAACATATGATCTTTAGAACAAGATCAAACTTGAATATGTTTAAGCTAGTTTAATTTTTGCTATTTTAATCATATTAAAATTTTAATTCCATTCGTTTGAAATTTAAATTGTCAAGATTATTGGAATCAGTTAATGAAATGATTGAAATCACTTTTCTATAAAAGCAATTCATGCATATGAAACCTGTTTCATTGTGAAATATGTGAAATTTGTTATTTCAAAAATGAAGCACTAGTTATTTAATAAAAACATGAAGCTGGTAATCTCAATTTTCTTTAAATGAGCGAAATCTTGTTTGAAACTAGCGATTTTTTTTGAAATGATATATTTTTCAAATAAGTGATATCAGTTCTCTGAAATAAGTGAAACCAATGTTTTGAAACGAGTGAGATCTTTTTTTGATACACATCACACATATTTCGGTGTGAAATATGTGAAACTTTTTATTTAGAATTTTTAAACTAGTTATTTCAAATGTGCGAAATTCTAATTATGTCAAAAAATTGTAAATGAGCAAAATCTGTTTAATTAAGCGAGTGTTTTTTTGGAAATAATTGCAATACCTTTTTGAAATGATTGGAATAAGTTATTTCAAATGAGTGAAATATTTTTTCTCACAAAACAAGTGAAATCAGTCTCTTAATGATAGAAGCCAGTTTTTTAAATGAGTGAATTTATATTCTTAAAAGAGTGAAGCAACTGAAGTTAGTTTTTCAAATGAGTGAAATATTATTAAATGAGTGAAATCGGTTCTAAAACTTGTGTGATTTTTTTAAGGCAAGTGAAATATGTTATATGAAACGATTAAATCAGTTTTTAAAGGAATTGAATCAGTTCAAAAATATGGGTGAGTTTTTTAAAATGCACGAAATCTATCATTTGAAATGAGTGAGTTCGTATTTTCTAAATGAGTGAATTGTTATTGCATCGTCTGAAATGATTTTTCGAGATGAGGCAAATCTATTTTTCAATTTAAGTGATATATGTTTTTTGAAATTTGGGAAATAAAACTACTTCAAATGTATCCATAATTGATCTTGTTCTGAAGGTCTTCTCGCCATGAATTCAAATGTATATAAAAATTCAATATTGGAGTTTTCATTCAAAAGATTCTCTCATCCGACATTTCACAATGAAATTAAATGAAAGTCTTTTATTGGGGAGATAGGGAATATTTTAACATGCATGCAACCGGTATTCTCTGAACATTTATTCTCTCTCTAGACAAAAGCTCACAATAGCATGCAAAGGATCCACATGTATTCTATGTATTTCAATTATGTCTCTTATACATAAACAGAAAACAACATCAGCATCGGATGTCTCACCGCTAGCTAGCAGTTTCGGAAAAAAAAAGTATTTTGGTCTCGTCATGCTTTGGTCACTCTTTTTTTCTATTTTTCTATTTTATTTAAATGCGTATAGTTTAAAAACATACATTCACTTCAGAAAAATAAAATCATTAATCGAAAAATGTTAACATAGTATAAGAAATTTCTTAGTGCAGTATTAGAAAAATGTCAATAAATTTCAGAAAAATGTCCGACCCATTGAAAAATGTTCCCGCATTTCAGAAAAGTGAATGAGAAAATCTGAAATATGTTTATAATTTGTAAAAAAGAAATTTCTTAATGTAAAAAACAGTTTGTACCATTAAAGAAATGGACTTGAAACATAATAAAATTATTCCCGCATTTCAAAAAAATGACCGTGACATTTTTGAAAATGTTAAATACAATGTAAAAAATATCCGCGTAGGTTAAAAAAGTTTATTTCCATTAAAAGATGTAGGTGATATTTTAAATAAAACAAATTGTCTAAGTTGAAAAAAATTTATACAATGCAAAAAAAAAATTGTGTAGTTTGTAAAAACCAATGAAAACCAACGAAACAAAAGATAACCAAAAAAACGAAGAATATAAAAAAATGGAAACAAATAAAACCAAAGTATAGCAGAAATAAAATGGAAAAAATGTTCACATCAATTAAATTGTTTGGAATTCCCATTACATATTGTGTGTGACATTTTAAGGAAATAGGGAGGGAGGGATAACTTCGGAAGAACGGCCAGATGAGACTCTAATAGGGAGGGAGGGCGCGGAAGGATGGAAGCTCCAAGAAACAATGGGAGGGGATGTGTCGGAGTCTTTATAGACGACGGCATAGCGTCTCCGGCTGCAACCGATTTCAATTTTCAAGAAGCGAAGAGTCCGGGTAGATTGATGTGGGGCGTGGCTTATTGCGAGGCACACGGCTGGTTCCGGCTCAGTAGGACGTGTCTCGTCATCGCAAATTCATTTTTACCGGTTCCGGCTCCTACCGATAGTCTTGCCACCAATTAGGTGCTGCCATATGTAAAGTTGTGGGACCATATGCATGTGTATATAAATGTATTTGATGCAAAGCTTCTCTTGTATTTTTAATTTTAGTCAAATTAATGTCAGGGTAGTGTAGTACTTTTTGACCAGGGTGGTAACGCATGCATGCATCATTCCTCCTCTCTCTCCCGGACAAGTCCATGCATTGTATCTTTGCTTGAAAATTTTGGATGGCCAATAACTTTAACAGTAATGTTCTATTGTTGAAACTTTTTATATAGTTAAATTCCTGAACATATGATCTTTAGAACAATATCAATCTTGAATATCTTTAAGCTAGTTTAATTTTTTCTATTTTACACATATTAAAATTTTAATTTCACTCATTTGAAATTTACATTGTCGAGATTACTGAAATCAGTTAATGAAATGATTGAAATCTGTTTTGTGAAAAACAAATTAATGCATATGAAACCTTTTTTAGTGTCAACTTTTTTATTTAAAAATGAAGCACTAGTTATTCAATAAAAACGTGAAGCTGGTAATCTCAATTTTCTTTAAATGAGCGAAATCTTATTTGCAACTAGCAAAATTGTATTTTTGAAATGATATTTTTTAAATAAGTTAAATCAGTTCTCTGAAATAACTGAGCCAATTTTTTGAAATGAGAGATATTTTTTTGATACACATCACACATTATTCGGTGTGAAATACGTGAAACTTTTTTATAAATGAGCGAAATTTGTTTATTTCAAACATGTGAAATTCTGATTTTTTTCAAAAAATTTTATAAATGAGCGAAATCTGTTTAATGAAGTGAGTACTTTTTTGGAAATAATTGAAATAGGTTTTTGAAATGATTGAAATAAGTTATTTCAAATGGGTGAAATAATTTCTCTTACAAAACGGGTGAAATCGGTCTCTTAATGTTTGAAAACAGTTTTTTCAAATGACTGAAGCGAGTGAAGTTAGTTTTTCAAATGAGTGATATTATATTCTTAAATGAGTGGAATCAGTTTTTAAACACGTGTGATTTTTTTACAGCAACTGAAATGTGTTATATGAAATGATTAAATTAATGTTTGAAATGAACGGGATCAGTTCAAAAATATGGGTGGTTTTTTTAATGCACCAAATCTATCATTTGAAATGATTGAGTTCATATTTTCTAAATGAGTGAATTGTTATTTTTAATCGGCTGAAATGATTTTTGGAGATGAGTGAAATCTGTTTTTCAATTTAAGTGATATATGTTTTTTGAAATCTGGGAAATTCAAACTAGTTCAAATGTATCCATAGTTGATCTTGTTCTGAAGGTCTTCTCGCTATGAATTCATATATATATATATATATATATATATATATATATATATATATATATATATATATATATATATATATATATATATATATAATCAAAATTGGAGTTTTCATTCAAAAGGTTCTATCATCCAATATTTCATAATGAAATTAAATGAAAGTCTTTTGATGGGGAGATAGAGAATATGTTAACATGCATGCAACCAGTCTTCTCTGGACATTTTTTTCTCTCTCTTGACAAGAGCTGACAATAGCATGCAAAGGATCCACATGTATTATGTGTATTTCAATTATGTCTCCTATACATAAAAAAGGGCTCGAATATCCAAAAGAACATCAACGGCGGATGTCTCACCGCTAGCTAGCAGTTCGAAAAAAAACTATTTTGGTCTCATCATGCTTCCGTCACTCTTTTTTTTCTTTTTATATTTTATTTGAATGTGTATACTTTAAAAACTTGAATTCACTTCAGAAAAATTAAAACCATTAATCTGAAAAATGTTATCATACTATAAGAAATTTCTTAGCGCAGTTTTAGAAAGATGTCAATAAATTTCAGAAAATTGTTCGTCCCAATGAAAAATGTTCCCTTGCTTCAGATAAGTGAATGAGAAAATTTTAAAATATCTTATAATTTGTAAACAAATAAAATTATTAATGTCAAAAAATGTTTTGTACCATTAAAAAATGGACGTGGAACATAATCAAATTATTCCTGCATTTCAAAAAAAGAGATAGTGACATTTTTGAAAAAAATTATATACAATGTAAAAAATGTTCTCGTAGGTTAAAAAAAGTTTATTTCCATTAAAATATGATATTTTAAATAAAACAAATTTTGTAGGTTGAAAAAATGTTTATTTCCATTTTTAAAATGTTATACAATGCAAAAAAAAATTGTGTTGTTTGTAAAAAAATATTTCCATTAAATATTTATAAGAAGTGTTCAAAACATGCGTTAGAAAATGTACATTATGTATATGTAAAATATCCATTTTATATTGGAAAAATGTTTCATGTGTTCCCTAAAAATATACATTTTGTACTGAGATAAAGTATACATGTGTTGGGAAAAGCAAAATCGATAAATCCCAAGAAAAAACAAAAAAGCGAGGAAAATGAAGGAAACTAAAAATATGAAGAAAGAAAACTAAAGTATAGCGAAGAAAGAAATGAAACGACCCAATGAGAAAAACTAAGAAAACCAAAGAAAAATTTGAAGAAAAATAAAAAGCGAAGAAACCAAGCGAAAAACCAAACACAAAATAAAAGAAAACAAAAAAAAGAGAAAGACAAGGAAATTGGTCAAGCAAACCTACAACGAGCGCTACGAGCGGCAGCGACCAACCGCACTAAATGGGCCAACCCGCTAGTGGTCGCAAGTAGGTGATTCCTATTAGGTATGGCCTAACGTATGCTCGTGGGCGCCGCTCTCTCGAAGACGTTGTTGTGGCTCTCCTCTCTGCGTCATGTTTCCGGGTGAAAACCCATGTCCACTTTGGACTCGGCAATGGTGACGCTTCGCGCCGTCTTCCCTCCTGAGGGCGTTGTTGTGGAGTTTAGGTGTGCTAGGGCGTAGCGTGGTGTCTTACTTCGTCCTCCCTGTGTTCTTCTTTGGTAGCGTAGGCATGTCCGTTCTGCGTGATCCAGTCATCCCGGGATCTACGTTGCTTTGTAAGAGGACTACATCTCCATCTTGTATCGTTCGGTCATGTACTTTGATCGTTGTTGTTGCTTTATATAAAGCGAGGCGAAAGCCCGAGCTTTAGGTATTTTTAAAAGCATAGGTATCAAGTGATGTTGTATGGCCAAACTCAGGGTTTAGACCTCAAGATACATAGTCCAAAAAATAATAATGTGAGTACTCATTAGGTTAAAAACTGAACCAATCAAACCAATGAGAAAACATTAAAGCGCCAGGAAACAACAAGAAATTACTAAAGAGTCAGTAAACAAAATTGGCAATATAAAACTTTTTTCAAACTTCAAAGACAGGTCACTAACATCAATGTGCAAGATTGCACATTAAGAGAGCTGATAGCAGCTTTTATAGGGCAATTAGCAGCATCATGATGCACACCTAAGCAGGTTCCAACATCAAAAAGATTGTAAGCACCCTGAGCCTGCTTGTGAGCAATCCTATTGTTCTCCCTTTTTAACTTAAAGATTCTAGCATCACTAGCATGAGTAATTTTTCGGCACCAGCAAACAAACACAAGCGTATATGCTCTACTGATCTGTTATATGTACTGACCATAGCATATTATTATAGTTGGAGCTGATCATCACTTGTATAACAGAATGTGATCTTAAAAATTCGCAGAAATAAATAAAAAATGTGATCTTAAAAATGAATCGGTAGGAAAGAAGCCCCGAGTACTCATCTGATTAAACTGAAAGTGAAACAGCCAAACACTTGAGGCAAAACCAAAGCGTCAGAAAAGAACCATAGATTTACAATGTCAGAGCAATGATAAAGGAAACAAGCACAAGTATTATCACAAGAATAGGCGTATTATCACAAGAATCATGACTACTCAGAGTGAGAGGATCATCTCTGTCAAAACAGAGCAAGCATCTTTGTCAAAACAGAGCAAGCAGAAAACTTTCAGAGTTCAGAAGACTTTCTCACTGACAGACTCACAGACACAGTAATGCCGTAAACTGATTGGAGCGACGAGATATGCCCTACATTCTACTCCCGTGGAGGTGCCTGCTGCTCCGGCGCCGCGCTAGAAGAAGAACTGGCATAGCCGTGGACTGGAGTCGGGATCACGTAGCCCATCCGCCGGTGCTGCCGAAGCACGCTGGGCGAGGAGATAGTCGTGGCAAACCTCGTCCTCGCGCGGGGGCTCCAGGCCCAAAACCCGCGTGGTGGGCGCATGGCAAACAGGGCACCGTTGAGCACCTGGCGCCCTCGGTCGTGGGCCGACGGCAACCGGTGCCGGTGGAGAAGGCTGCTGCCCCGGCGCCGCGGAAGAAGGCCGAGGAAGGCGGAGGTCGAGCTGGCGCTGCTGACCGGCGTAGCCCATCTGCGGGTGCTGCTGAAGCACGCTGTTGGCGAGGAGATAGTCGTTGTAGCAATCCTTGCACAATGGCGCCGAGCCCAAAACCCAGGTGGTCCGCGCTCCGCAAAGAATGCACAGTGGAAGCTGCTGACCAATGCGTCGAGCCAAGAAGAAACCAATGAGTTAGTTCATGGCAGGACAAGCCCAAATAAAATGATGAATCGTGACTGGTGCGTGGCAAATTATCCTGCCGGAGTCGCCGCGCGGCTGCCCTGTTCCTGTCTGCCAGGGGCCGGCGATCTGGTTCTGGCCGGGGAAGAAATCATAGCCGGTCGGCGCGTGGTACTGATACGGGAAGGGCGCACTCCCAACGGCTGCAACAGAAACCAAGAAATCCAACTCCGACGTCAATGAAGAACCAAGAACCGCATGGATCAGAAAGAATTTGGCGCTTTTCTTCGGAGGGAACGCACCTGGATTGCCCAGCGGCGGCCGGAGCATCGGCGTCGTCGGCGCCCTCGAATGCGACAGAGAGAATCCCCCGCCAGCAGCTGCAAGAAACAAGCTATCAGATTCAGACGTTAGAATCCAAGAAGCGACATCAACCCAAGAATGGAAGACGCGCTCTGTCCTGTTCTTCCGGTGCGGCGGAGCGTTAGATTCAGACGTAAGGGCACCGACCTCCGCCGAACTGGGACGAGCCGCCGGGATAGCCTACAGCGAAGGCTGGTGTACTCGCCGTGTGCCCTGCAAGCGCCTTCCGGTGCGGCGGAGCGGATCCACTCTGCCCCGACCAGGCCCCGCCCCCGCGAGCTGCAAGAAACGAAGCTACCGGATGTTACAATCCAAGAAACGCAAGAACGAACCCCTCGCTCGCCGGATGCTTTGATTTCTTGGGCACCCACCTCCACCGGACTGGGAAGAGGCGCCGCCGGGGTAGCCTACAGCGCAGCGTGTAGTCGCCGCCGTCGGCCCTGCGAGCGCCTGCGAAGTCCCGGCAGTGCCGTCGCCGGCTGCAGTCGCCGTCGGCCCTGCAGTCTGCGCCGAAGTACCGGCAATGTCGTCGCCGGCTGTAGTTTCCGTCCGCGCAGCCCGATGCCTTGCCCCGGGAATGTCGTCGCCGGCCTTCCGCTTGCCCGCCATCTCTCCTCGGGTCGAATAGCTTCGCAAGAAACAATGGGAGGGGAGGACGGCGATCGAGGGAGGCTATATAGACGACGAACAGAGCCTCCCGTCCCGCTCCAACCGATTTCAACAGGCAGAGAGATTGAGGTCGGTTGATTTGGGGGACCAAATGGAAGACAGCAAGAGCCTCGGAAATGTGCCCGCTGCCAATAGCCCAAGTCATTTGCCGGGCCAGGCCGATGCTATCTTCTGTGGATGTTTGACAAAATAACAAAAGGGAAACCTTTGGTGCCGGCGGACCGTAGGAGGGGAGCAACTAGTTAACGAGCGCTCCTTTGGAAGCCTCGCAACGATCAGCGCCACTTGGCGCGCTTTCCGCCATTCGCCACGTGTCGCGCTCTGGACGCTCCCTTCAGATTTTTTATTTTTTATTTTTCCGCACGCGCTTTCGGCTTTTTAAACGGTTTTTTTTTGATGTTTTGGTTTTTCCCCGGTCTTCCTTAGCGTTTCGACCAAAAAGAATTTTTTGCGCGAAAAAACGCGTTTACTTTTTTTTTTCTTTCGTGAAAAGGCACGTATTTTTTTCGCGAGAGGCACGGTTGTGCTTTAGCGAGAGTCACGGCCGTGCCTTTCGAAAACGAAAAAAACACGTTTTTTGTTTTTCCTTTCTTTCGCGAGAGTCACGGTTTTACTTCCGCGAGAGGCACGGTTGTGCTTTCGTGAGAGTCACGGCCGTACCTCTCGGAAAGGAAAAAACAAAACGCGTTTTCTGTTTTTTTTTCTTTCGCGAGAGTCACGGTTTTGCTTCCGCGAGAGGCACGGTTGTGCTTTTGCGAGAGTCACGGCCGTGCCTCTCGGAAAGGGAAAAAATACGCGTTTTCTGTTTTTTTTTTCTTTCTCGAGAGTCACGGCTTTGCTTTTGCCAGAGGCACGGTTGTGCTTTCGCGAGAGTCACGGGCGTGCCTCTTTCGGAAAGGGAAAAAACGCGTTTTCTGTCTTTTTTCTTTCCACGAGAGTCACGGTTTTGCTTCCACGAGAGGCATGGTTGTGATTTCGCGAGAGGCACGGGCGTGCCTCTTTCGGAAAGAAAAAAACCGTGCTCCCAGTTTGGTTTTTTCGTCCGGTTTTTTTCGTGAAAAAAAAGTTCGTCAAAACCTATCAACATCGGATCTAGTTTTGAAGATCTCGACGCGAGGAATCCAATGGTGAAAACGGTTTGAGATTTGGACGCACGGTTTAAGAGATAAAACGTTTTGAATAAACGAATCTACTGAAAAAGGAAAAACTTCCAGGTTGCGACAAGTGGCACGCTGCATGTGCGCTACTTGTCGTGACCTGGGAAGATGGAGTGTTCTTTGCAACGAGTACTTAATTAGTGATTTCGCCGTACGAGTTTTCCGCCGGTCGAGCGTGCGACGTTGGATCAGGCCGCGATCCGTCGCCTCCTATTGCATCACGCGCCACCAGGCCACGTCCTCTGTATATAGGCCCACGGGCTTTTATCTCTCTTAACAACAGCCACTCATTCCATCTTATCCAGTCTCCCCCATCGTCACCTACCTCTGCTGCCATCCCCTCCCGCCATTGATTAGCTTAGCCTTCCACATCTCTAATCAAGTGCGAGCCAGTCGTCCCCATGTTTTTGCTGGAACCGGCCCTGCACGCAGCTGCGACGACGACGCCGGAAGCTGCAACCCTTTCCGGGAGATTCTGGAACTAGTGAATAAAGCTACAACCGTTGCTGGAGATTGCTGGAACCGGCCATGCACACAGCTACGACGCCGACACCAAAAGCTGCAACCATCGTCGGAGATGTTGGAACCAACACACCTGGCGACGGTGGAGCTGCAGCCGGCGATCGAAGGAGATGCAACCAGCGGTTAAAAATGTTGTGACTGGCTTATCGTTTTGCTGGAACCAGAGAGAAAGGAGGTTGTGTATGGCGCGGAGGGCAGCTGCAAACAGTATCAAAAAATGCTACAACCGGCGTCATAGAATTCAATCGATGGCGACGGAAGTTGGGGATCGGCCACTATGCAACCACAAAAGCTGGAACCGTCCACGAAAAAAGCTTCAAACAGTGACGAAAAAAGCTTCAACTGTAGATGACGGGAGCTATGGACGACGACGGATAAAGCTTCAACAATTCATGGCTTAGCTGTGACGGCGACGACATTTTTGTTGCAACCATCATCGGAATTTGCTACGACCGACGAAGAAATCTGTTACAACCATACATGGGATGATGGGATGCCACGGTGCTACAATGGCGGCGACAAGCACAACGAGATGTTTGGGGTGGGATGTTGACGAGGACTGCGGCATAGCAGTCGGCATGGTGGAGAGTTGCGGCCAACAGGTCGAGGAGGAGCTACAATGGCGGCCACGACGAGCTGGTTTGAGGGCCGATGTGGGTGCTGCTATGCGAGGCCACCACCGTGTTGGTCAGGGTACTGCAGCCGCGGCGATGCGGCGCGGCGCCGTGAGTCGCCGGACACGTGTGGCGAGGCACCAACAGCACAGACGAACGCGGAAGCAGCCGGCGGCTCGAAGTCAATGCGCGCCCCGTCTATTTTGGACGAATCGGTGGGGGAAAAGATAGAGATCAGACGGCTATAGTGGAGCGCATCTGACGGCTTAGAGCCGACCGGCCGAATCGTTCCCCATAACAAAAAGGATATACAAGTAGAGTTTGTAGTAGTATTCTTAGAGTTTCTCGTGCCGCCGCCGTCGTCATTTGAGAAATTTAGGTCTCCTCGCCTCCGGCTGCCATCTTGGCGCTGAGAGGTGGGGGGACCTCTAATCTTCAAGACCTCTATGTCCTTCGTTATTATCTAGTGATCATTAAAGTTTTGTGAGAATAAATTTTCTCTCGTTTTTTTGGCGGTGCCATGAGATTAGAGAGTTTTATGTCCTCACAGATCCGATTATTTAGATCTGATGAGTTTATGTTGCCGTGTCAAGCCTTTTTTGTTGGTCTGATTCTTTGTGGAGGCGAAATCTTTCATTGGCACCATGGTGAAGATATAGTGAATTACCTGCATTTCTAAGGGATCATCCCTGGCCAAGTATGTTCGTCGATCAAGGCTTCTCATCATTTTGGATGGACGACTCAAGGCGTTTTTCAAAAACCATTACTGGTAATGTTTGTGTGGTCCAATTGCAGCCCCTCTACCAAAGTTTTTGAAGTATTTCTTTGAGCAAAGATTGACGCCATGAAGAAGATGTTTTCAACATATTTTAATTCTTACTCATAGGAGTTATTTTGTATTTTCTTGGATGTTAGGTCCAAATCAGTGTACCATTGTTATAAGTAAAAATAAAATTATAGGTGTTTCTAAAAAATCACCTAAAAAAACGAAATCACCTGCTTCAAATGAGTAGGAGCGCCCTGTTTTTTTTATTTTATTTTTACCTTTTATCGTTGTATGTATAGGTATTTTGTGTGTCCCCATACAGGACTTATGATTTTTGCAAAACTGCCACGTTACACTTATTTTTTGAATCCATATCAGAAGAAATTAGAGGAACTCCATCCTCCACGCGCGTCCGTTTCGATCGCCTCAGACAGAAAAGTCGGCTCAACGCGCCAACCCAAACGTACGCGCGTCCGCTTTTCGTCCAATCGCCAACCCATTCCTGGCCCAAATCTGAGCCTCATTTGCGTCGGCATGGACACGAAACGGACGCGCGCCTACTCCCCCCACCCCTGGCCCACAAGTCGGTGGCACATTGGCCACTGTTTTCCACCCTCATCGACAACAAGCCTTCCGCCCGCCCCACCCCGTCGTCGCCGCAGCCCAGTTACGGTGTCCCTGCCAGTAGTCCGCACCCACTCACCTCCCCCTCACACCGCCACCTCCCACGTCGCTGCCGCCACCGCCTCGCCGCCGAGGCACCATTGCTTCCCACCACCCCACCTGACGTCGTTGCCGCCACCGCCGAGGACCTGGCCAGCTGGTTCGTCTGACGCCACCAGTCTAGCTACCTGGTCCAGGGGAGGCACGCGTCTCTTCGCCGGCCAGCTTCATCGACGACGCCCGCAAGCTGTTCGACAATTTGCCCCCAAGGGGACTCCGCCGACGAGGTCTTTTTCCATAATTTTCTCTACGACTTCGACGATTCTTGATCTGATGACGAGGAGATGGTGGCTGCTGTGTTGTTCCATGACCACCTTAATAGGCAGCAGCCGTTGTTCCGGGGCTCGATCCCGAGGCACACTCCGGCGTTGAATCGCAACCGAGAGAGTGGCCATTTTCTTCTTTGGAATGACTACTTTGAGACAACCAACGCGCTCTTCAAACTCACCAATTCCGACGCGGTTTTCGTATGGCTAGGCATGTTTTCAACCATATTCGAGAGGGGGTGGTCGGATACGATAAGTATTTCGAGTGCAAGGAGGATGCCCTTGGAAAGATTGGCTTCTCATCTTACCAGAAATGCATTGCAGCTACCCGAATGCTTGCATACGGAGTGCCCGGTGATCTAATTGTTGAGTACGTCCGTATGAGCGAGTCTACGTGCTTAGAGTCCATGCACAGATTCTGCAAGGCCGTGGTTGTAGTGTTTGGCCTGAGTACTTGAGAGAGCCGACTGCTGAAGATACATCCCGCTTGTTGGCGATGAATGACAGCAGGGGCTTCCCCGGGATGCTTGGCAGCATAGATTGCATGCACTGGGAGTGAAAGAACTGCCCTTCTACTTGGCAAGGGTGGTACAGGGGCCATGCCAGGGCTTGCACTGTCGTACTTGAGGTCGTGCCCTTACAAGATCTCTGGATCCAGCACTCTTTCTTCAACATGACCGGATCGCACAATGATATCAATGTGCTTCAATGCTCGCCGATGTTTGCAAGGCTTGCCGAAGGAAACTGCCCGCCAGTGAATGTTGACATCAACGGTCACAACTACAACAAAGGATACTACCTAGCTGACGGTATCTATCCTAAGTGGACCACTATTGTGAAGACAATCCCCAACCTTGTCGGAGAGAAGAGGAAGAGATTTGCCCAAGAGCAAGAGAGTGCTAGGAGGGATGTCCAGCGTGTCTTTGGTGTTCTGCTAGAACTTGGAGCATCAAGAAGTTGCGGGACGTGATGAATGCTTGTGTGATCATGCACAATATGATCGTAAAGGATGAGCATCCGGAACGTACCTGTGATCAAGGATTTCAGTTCCAGGGTGACAATGGTGTGCCTGAGCACGGAGAAGGAGTGGCAACGTTTGAACAGTTCACCGAACTTTATCATGGAATGCGTGATTGGGAAACTCACATTCAGCCGCAAGATGATTTGGTTGAGCACATGTGGTCATGTTAACAACCAATAGATGTACCTTTTTAAAAATAAATTTGAGACAATTTAATTTTTATTCGGCTTGTAAACTACGATATATTATATCAGTTGGGTTGTGGAATTTTGCTATATTTATTTGTTCGTGATACTATGCAAAATGTGTGTACATTTGATAAAAACGGCGACAAGCCGACCATGCGGGCAAATATGAGTCATCGTGTTGGGCGCACTGCCGACCTAAAGCAAAAAGAGGACGGACACCGAGCGGACGACCAACCCAACCAAAAAAGACGGACATTGAGCGGGCGACCGATCCAAAGTCCAAACAGACAAAAAACAGACAAAGCGCGCGTCTGTTTGGAAGAGTAGCCCAGAGAAGAACCGGGTAAAGGAAAACAGAAACCTGGGCCGAACAACATCGCAAGAAGGGCTGCAGCGGCTGGAAATGGCTTTGCCTGCGCACAGCTATGAAACTAGAGAAGGCCTCAGCCTGGGTGGAATGGGATTGGGCATCCAGTGGGAGGCTTCATCTCGGATTCTGAACATCAACGAGCCAACAGGCAGCTCCTTTTTGTCAAAAATTCTCCTATTACGCTCCCGCCGAATCTGCCAACAAACAATCAAAAGCAAGGAGCGAGCGCACCGCACATGGAGGCCGCCCAGTCTGAATCTGAAAGCGTGTTCGTGGGCGCCCAGTTTTGAGGTTTCAGAAAAGGGATGCCAGCCCCCCGAGGTCCAAACACGCTGAGTCCAAGGTCAGGCTCCTAGACAGGGTGGTGACTTGCTCAAACTTCATACGCGTACCGCCACTGTTCTCTCCAACATGTGGCTTTTACCATTGTCAGTAAGTAAGAAAACAAAACAAAGCAGGTAAGCACAATGTGACATCGAATTAATCGGATATGCTTAATTTATGCACTGTTGTTATAATCAAATGTGTTGGGTTACCAATCAAACGGTTAGTTTTGTTCATCTGCCGAATGCGTTGGGTTGCAACCAGTTAGCAAGATGCACCATTTTCTTCTGACAAAGCTTGTGTGGATTTTTTTTCAGACATTGCAGTACTTGTCCTCTCGCCCGACACCACGACACTGGCGACGTTAAATTCATCCCCTTTTGCAACACAAACTGCCATTCCCTCGCTGAAATAAGATCATATGATGTGTGCATAATCCCATACACCTATGTTACCGCGCGCGTCGCGGCTCATCTCACCTCCCAAACAGAAGAGAGGTGTCATAATTAAACTGATAGGTTAGTTCAGCAAATGCACTGTGTGTGTGTCTCTCCTGTTGTGGCCTTGCGGAGGCGGGGCGGAGGGCTTCAGCAGATTATTGACCAGAGAAGCCGATTGAAGCCGAGGACGTCAGCCGTCTCGACATAACACAAGCTTCTCTTCCACTCTCTTCATTGTTTGCAGGACAATTTTCTCGGATAACCTCAAGCTTGCCAACAGCCTTAATGCCAAACAGGAAAGCAACAGGAACATGGACATCATAACAATAATAGTATGATTTACATCATATGCCTCTTATTTGTAATAGGTTTACATCATTTATAATACGTTTACGTTATAAAAAATATGTATAAACTGGAGAAAAAAACTTCAATCATGTTCATCAACATAATATGATTTGCCTCTTATTTGTAATATGATTTGCATTGTAAAAAAAATGTATAAACTAGGAACATTCTTCAATCACGTGCATCCAACAGGCAAGATAAATGGACGTTCCGGCCAAGAAATTAAAATAAGACCTGATGTTGCAGCTCCTACTTTTCAAACAAGCTATTCTTGGCATATGTTTCATGTTTCGACTGAGAAGGAAGTCCTCTTGCGTGGCGAGCTCGGAGTACAGCAATGAAGACACCCTGTGTATGGTGCGACAACATCAAAGCTACCTACAGCTTGGTCAACCCCATGTTTCCAAATAAACAGAAAGCACACTGAGGTTGGCTTCCATTTCATTCGCAAAAGGGTAGCGCGAAAGGCGCTGGAACATCCAATTTGTGTCGTCCGAGGATCAGCTGGCTGGTGGACTGACCAAACCAATCAGGCCTACACAGCTACTCCAGCGCCATCGTCGCCATCGTTGAGATGTGCGAACCCAAAACCTCTCGCTGTGTTTACGAACTGGACTGCCCAAAGTGCCTACAAGATGATAAACCAACACAAGCTCCAGACCGCAATCTCTTCTTCTTTTTTTGCGGGGTTCCAGACCACAATCTCAAGCATGCATTGACCGGCAACAGCAATTGATATTGTACTCCTACAGGCGATCTCCAGAAACAAACGCATTCCACCCAGAATTCGAACCGTTATGCTAAAGCCATCCGGTTCAAATCTCACTTGGGGCTTAAAACCGATGAACTCTGACACCAACAGCACTTCTGCAGATCACACTCTTCATCTCATTTTATAGAAGAGGCTCACTTTCTCTTAGGACACAAATTTTGTGTTACTCCCTACTTTGGTAGATACAGAAGGCAAGAAACAACCAGAGATTCAAAGGTAAAGAAACACCTATAGACTCAGTTATTTACCTTGCCAAATAAGACTTTTTATCCCACAATGATCACATTGCCAAGACCAGAAGTTAACAAACTAAGGATCCTCCCATCAACCAAATGACCCTCATCACAGCACCGAGCTCCTTTGGCTTTCTGCTGCTGTGATGCTTCTTTCACAACCCAATGCAGGTCAGGGTTAGGTCTTCACATCTCCATCAAAACTCACAATACTCAAGCTAACATTTAACCCTTCCAACACACTGGCTCTGTTTGTGTCTCCCTCCCACACAGATGCCTCTATGCTATTGCTGCCTGCACATAATTATCATGTTTTGCTGATACACCATGGGAGAAATTTTACAGATAACCTCAAACTTGTCAACAGCCTAAATGCCGAACAAGGAAGGAACAAGAACATGGACTGCAGGCTCAGACCAGCGATATTAGAAACAAAGGAAATGGCAGATACAAATGCTCTTCACTGCGGTTACCTTTAAGAGCTGCTAGTGAAGCTAAGTTCTTCCTAGAGCTGCTTTTTTTCGACAAAGGGTGGATTTTATTAGCTCAAAATGAAGCATCAAGAAGATACAAACAGAAAGAGCACACACCCGGCCTCTGCATAACTAAGATGCACACAGCCAAAATCAACGCACGCTCACAAAAATACGCCGGCAAATAGCAAAGTCATATAAGACCAAAGCTATGCTCTAGCGAGAAAAAAAACTCGATCAAATCCATGATCGGCAAACTACACCCACGACCATATCTACACCAACAATCTCATGACACCACATGGTTGACGATGTTCTTCAACAGCAACGCCTTCAGGAAGGGAGCGACGCTCAATCGCCGCCGTCACCGGATCCAACCATCCAAGGCCAGAATCTAGGTTTTCACCCTGAAGAACCAGTCCGAACATATCCGAGCAATGCCTTCAACAAGGTAACGACATGAAAACATCGCCATTGCCAGGTATAAGTTCTTCCTAGAGCTGCTAGCTATTCCTTTAAGAGCTCAATGTTGTAATCCTAATCATGGCCCTGTTTGCCCACTCTTACAATCTAGCACAAGATCATTCTATCATTCTTCAGGGAATCAAAATATGTAACTTACAATGCTATATCAATGAAATTTAACCCAATATGTCGTTTTAATCTTGTTACGTTCTAATATATATATGAGGCCATCATAACATTGCACGATAACATAAATCATATGGGTGTCAAATGTGCAAGAAAGGCTGCACACAAACGGAGGAAATTTTGCCAGAAGATTAAGACAAAATGTTACACGATTGCAGGGAAGCGCTCCAGATAAAATCAGCAATATGATGAATACAAATCTGGGTTCATCTACGAGAACATTCATATCATCCATATGACTTGAAAATCAACCTAACTATTCAGAGATCCATCTAGCATTGAGTTTACCATCACTACGGCAAGTGGGTACAAGAAATTTATCAAATACCGACAAGCAGTTTATATGATTTGGCAATTCTACCTATGTAGCTGCTCATGCTTTACGAAACTTTCTTCTCTTCTCCAATGCGTCCACTATGAGAGATGGGCAAGTCGCCTTGACATCCTTGAAGCCTTGGGTTGCCACCACAGCATCCATGTCATCTGACATTTCCATAAATTCAAGGCAAGCATCCTTAAGCTTGTGGCAGTTATGTTGGTCAGCTAAAGCCAGTGTGGTTGCCACGGTGTCTGCATTCAGATCGTCACAAAGGATGCTTTGGCAAACCAGCTTGAGCCTCTCCATGGCATATCTATCTGCAGCCACTAGCAAAAGCCGGACCATGTCAGTATCCTCATCTCCCTCAAGATCCATGTCTCCCGGCAAAGAGTCGGTATAGATGAAATGGAGCAGGGCCTTGAAAACGGCAGGTTGCATGTCCTTGATGGTTATGCACTGCCCAGGCCTCGCCTCCCTCATCGGCCCGTAGAGCTCTGCTTTCAGAACAGGCGACCGCATAGCGAGAACGAACCTATGCGCGTCAATGGTCTCTTCCCCAACAATGAAACTAACATCAAATCCCTCCTTTTCTTCCAGCAGCCTGCCAACATGTGCAGTCATGTCAGATGGTGGCATGTCGATCTTGGGCAATGGCTTGGTATCGGCAACATGTGGCTTTTTTATAACAGTGACCATGCATTCTATCGTCAGGCGATCATCCCTGAGGTAAGTTGATCCCTCGATCTCGTTTCGCTTTTTGAAAGAAGAATGAGGTGGAGCAAACTTAGTAGCATCACCGGAATTGAAAATCCTGGGTCCCGTTTTATGCACTGAAGATGATGACCCGGTGCAGTGGTCGACTAGCCTCAGGTCGCAGGATGCCCGGACTTTAGTGCTGTTACTCATAAGCTCGAGATAAACTGAGATGTAATCTGGGCATGCTTTACCGTATCCATCAGGGTAGAAGCGGATGGCCCAGTCGTGGCCGCCGACAGTGAAAATCCTGGATCTTATGAAGCTATCGGGGTCTTTGCCCATGCCCATGTGCTTGCTGTAGCCCAAGATATCGAACACATGCATGCCTTGAGCCTCGTCCGGTGAACACGTAGAAGCCGTCCTACATGCCCCCATCTGGCCGGTGACGGGGAGGAGGATTGCTGCCGTAGAAGAAGGAATCCACGTGACGGCGCCGCCGCGTGCTAATATGATGATGGTGGGAAAGAGAAGCGGATTAATCCCCAGAGGAAAGCAAAGGGAAAGAGAGGAGCAGGATATATACGGGGGAGTGGAACGAACCTTGAGGCCACCGATGGTAACCGGAGATGGCGGCGGCGGCCGCCCGACTTTCTTTTTCGATTTTGCGTGTTCGTGTGTGTTGTGGCATGTGGGAAGGAAGAAGGCCAGGAGACCTCGGAGTTGCTGGGCCTGAGTTTTCTGGACTGTTTCCCCACAACCCAACGGAAGCGGACATCCTTATAGGGTTTTTTTTACTCGAAATTAACTTTTTATTGCTCAAATAACAGTAAATATAATTGTTTACAAGCTTATTGCCGAATAAACGACATAGGTGGTTCGTGTAACCACGATTGGATTGGATGATCAGCGGCATATATAGCTAGCTAAATAATCTGCAACCTCGATCGTTAGCCCCCCGAGGGCAGTGAGCACAAGTTATTACCTCCGCTATCTCCGATCAGCAAATGTGTTACCATCCCCTCTGTCCTGCATAGTTGTATCACAACTTGACTGTCAGAATTAACGGTCGATGATCTGTGGTCGCATCCCAACTGGATAGCTAGGCGCAGGCCATTCGTCGATGTTGATCTTCACTACTTTCTTCAGTGGTCGCTGCCATCCATGACGCTTTACGCATTTCTTCTTTTCCTTGCTTGCTTCATATATAATTCGCCGTCAGAACATGGATTGACATAGCAACTCTTTCCGGCACTGTATTGCTTTCCCTCTAACGTGTTGCCTACATTAATTCTCACCAGATGTGCCAACTAGTCACAGCAAGCAAGAAGAGCTTGTATGTCAGCATACTCGGTGTTCTGAAGGTCATGGTCTGTCCGACTCAACAAATATGTGAGGGACGATTGGCCAGCACGATCAAACTGCATAGCCCTCTCAATAACATGTTTGAGCCCAAGGGCCTTCCACACTAGTCGTTTTTTTTCTCGAATACGCACGAGTGTGCGTATCATTCATTAAAGAAGAGAGGAGTGGAGAGCCCCAAAATCCACCGTTACAAGTTTATTTACATGCGGATTTAATCCGACACTACCCTAGCTTCTACAAACAACTACTCGCGTGCGTCCCACACTCCTTGCTCCGCTTCAAATCCTTCCGCGTCACCTCTGAACAATCCCGCCTTTGCCCAAAGTGTACCTTCGTCTCGTATGCGTTGGATGGTGCGTGGGATCGAAGGTGCATCACCATTGAAAACCACATCGTTTCTCTGCTTCCATATCATCCACATCCCAAGAAGGCATTTTGCTTTGTGTGCACGCCCACCGCTTGTGTTTCCATCCTGTCTTATAGACCATTGCTCCAATGACTCGTGTTGCCGTGGTTCAAGGTCCACCCTCTTCGCAAAGTGGCCGATGGCTGCCTAGATCTGCCGTGCGAAGACACAATCCATCATCAAGTGTTGCATGGTTTCCTCATGTTGGTTGCACAATGGGCATGAGTCCTGGTGGGGTAATCCGCGACGAGCAAGTCTATCGGATGTCCAACATCTGTTCCTCAGCGCCAGCCAAGAGAACATATGTTCCACACTAGTCGTGCACGGTCACATGAGGATATCCTTATAGTTACTAAGCTCCTAGTCCTAGGTTGCCTAAAATAAAGCTCCCCGGGAATAGAGGTCTGTAAGCATCAAGTCGAGTCGAGTCATGGGTCCTGCATAACAGCCGTGCGAACCAACCTTTCTCGCTTTGGTCAAAAATTGGCCTGCCGCGTGTAATCTAACCGCTTTTTGGCCGTCTTCGATTCATGGTTATGCCGACGCGAGACGAGGAAGCAGCTTCTGCCCTCCTCGCAAAGCGGCATCAACCCAACCCCACCTCATTCCTTGATTTCTGCTCCCCTTCTCGGTAGCGCCTCCTCACGTATTCTCCGGTTCCTCATTGTTTCCATGTGAGGCGATTCCACCATGAGCAACCCTACCTAAGGCTCAACTCAACCTCCAGTTAGATTCTACTCCCTCTATTCCTACATATAAGTCTTTGTATAGATTCCACTATGGAGTAGATACGGAGTAAAATGAGTGAATCTACACTCTAAAATGCATCTATATACATCTGTATGTGGTTCATAGTGAAATCTCTACAAAAATTTATATTTAGAAACGGGGGGAGTACATTGGGGGAGCCGCTCCACATTACATGCATGCATGGGTTCATGTCCCATGTTCTTGTTGGAAATATGCCCTAGAGGCAATAATAAATGGTTATTATTATATTTCTTTGTTCATGGTAATTGTCTATTGTTCATGCTATAATTGTATTTTCTGGAAATCGTAATACATGTGTGAATACATAGACTACAACGTGTCCCTAGTAAGCCTCTAGTTGACTAGCTCGTTGATCAACAGATAGTCATGGTTTCCTGACTATGGACATTGGATGTCATTGATAACAGGATCACATCATTAGGAGAATGATGTGATGGACAAGACCCAATCCTAAGCATAGCATAAAAGATCATGTAGTTTCGTTTGCTAGAGCTTTTCCAATGTCAAGTATCTTTTCCTTAGACCATGAGATCGTGCAACTCCCGGATACCGTAGGAGTGCTTTGGGTGTGCCAAACGTCACAACGTAACTGTGTGACTATAAAGGTGCACTACGGGTATCTCCGAAAGTGTCTGTTGGGTTGGCGCGGATCGAGACTGGGATTTGTCACTCCGTGTGACGGAGAGGTATCTCTGGGCCCACTCGGTAATGCATCATCATAATGAGCTCAATGTGACTAAGGCGTTAGTCACGGGATCATGCATTGCGGTACGAGTAAAGAGACTTGCCTGTAACGAGATTGAACAAGGTATTGGGATACCGACGATCGAATCTCAGGCAAGTAACATACCGATTGACAAAGGGAATTGCATACGGGATTGATTGAATCCTCGACACCGTGGTTCATCCGATGAGATCATCGTGGAACATGTGGGAGCCAACATGGGTATCCAGATCCCGCTGTTGGTTATTGACCGGAGAGGCGTCTCGGTCATGTCTGCATGTCTCCCGAACCCGTAGGGTCTACACACTTAAGGTTCGGTGACGCTAGGGTTGTAGAGATATGTGTATGTGGAAACCCGAAAGTTGTTCGGAGTCCCGGATGAGATCCCGGACGTCACGAGAGGTTCCGGAATGGTCCGGAGGTGAAGAATTATATATAGGAAGTCAAGTTTCGGCCACCGGGAAAGTTTCGGGGGTTACCGGTATTGTACCGAGACCACCGGAAGGGTCCCGAGGGTCCACCGGGTGGGGCCACCTATCCCGGAGGGCCCCGTGGGCTGAAGTGGGAAGGGAACCAACCCCTAGTGGGCTGGGCGCCCCCCCATGGGCCTCCCCCCCCCCCCCCCCCCGCGCCTAGGGTTGCAAACCCTAGGGTGGGGGGGGGCTTCCCACTTGCCTTGGGGGGCAAGGCACCCCCCCTTGGCCGCCGCCCCTTGCCCTAGATGGGTTGTGGCCGGCGCCCCCCCTCCCAGGGGGCCTATATAAAGGGGGGGGAGGGAGGGCAGCCATATCACAGCCCTGGGCGCCTCCCTCCTCCCCTGCAACACCTCTCCCTCTCGCAGAAGCTCGGCGAAGCCCTGCCGAGACCCGCTACATCCACCACCACACCGTCGTGCTGCTGGATCTCCATCAACCTCTCCTTCCCCTTGCTGGATCAAGAAGGAGGAGACGTCGCTGCACCGTACGTGTGTTGAACGCGGAGGTGCCGTCCGTTCGGCACTCGGTCATCGGTGATTTGGATCACGGCGAGTACGACTCCGTCATCCTTGTTCATTGGAACGCTTCCGCTCGCGATCTACAAGGGTATGTAGATGCACTCCTTTCCCCTTGTTGCTAGTATACTCCATAGATGCATCTTGGTGAGCGTAGGAAATTTTTTAAAATTATGCTACGATTCCCAACAGTTCTTTCTTATGCAAAGGATCGATGATGGGGATAATTAAGGATTATTTGAAACAAATACTTGCTGCCCATAAGCAGGTAGTAACAACAAAAATGGTGGCAGAAAACAGCCTACTTGCTGCTCATAAGCAGCTAGACTACTCCTGACCTCAAGTCACATCTTTTGTGGTTATCTATCACCCATACATCCTGCACCGCCAACTTCATACATACAAACGCAGAAAAGGCGGGGTTGAATCAGCAATCACAAACATTCTCAATAGATGCCACGGAAACGACCTTTTTTTTTTAATCGCTGGTTCACTTTCTGGGAGTACTAAATATTCCAAAGCTTTTGGTCGGACTGGTATCGGAAGGCTTACCAGCAGCGGACGCACCATCTGCCTTCTTCGGCTCGGATGTTGTGGCTTGCGTTCGGCTGCTGAAGACGCCCAAACTCCTGGCTGTTGGAGTCGGACTCCCTGCATCGCGGCCTGCTAATGGTCCACTGTTCTGATTCGATTGTTGGAATCGTGGCGGCTGGTTATTATTTGATGATGGGACATGGCTCCTTCTCTCGTTTCTTCTCGGGTCCTGTGGGGGTCGGCCTTGGCCCAACCTTGGCGATGGCGGGCTAGACTGTTCCAAAGGCCTCTGGTTGTCGTTGAACCGGTGGCGGGCTTCATTTTCGTTTCTTCTCGGGTCCTGTGGGGGTCTGCCTTGGCTGAACCTTGCCGATGGCGGGCTAGGCTGTTCCAAAGGCCTTTGATTGCCGTTGAACCGGTGGCGACCTTCATTTTCATTTCTTCTCGGGTCCTGCGGGGGTCTGCCTTGGTTAACGCCTCCCATCTGCTGTCTACGGCTAGCATACCTGTTGGTTTGCTCAGGTACCATATCCTGATTAGTCTTCTCTCGCTTTTCCATGTGAGAATTTCCACTCCTAGAACCAAGTCCATGTTCGGATGATTGTGATCCCCCCTGACTAGGGTTAATCCTGTTTCCTCCAGCACTCACGTTGTCCATGTTATCGCGGTTGCTGCCTCCAACGCCTCTATCTTGCCTTTCTTTTTGCGCCAAAGAATCACGAGAGTAATAGGCTGGCGTTTTGTCAACATCCTCAACTTCCAAACCATGTTCACTTGTCTTGTCCCCACTATTAGTAGCAGTGGCTGGTGATTCACAGGCAGTGTTGCTGGGGGTACCTTTGCCCGCGTCTTCCATGGCCTTGCTAGCTTTCTTTCCGCCTTTCTTGGTTGCAAACTTCACATGCCTGACAATAACATATGCATGCTTGGAGTCCAAATGTGGCCCACTTTCCACAATAGAGACATCTTGTATCTGTTCAATTGGTGAAATTGTAGAAAGAGATGAACTTTTGTGGAAAGCAATTCTTAAACTGAATTGAATTACATATTTTATATTAGTTAAGGAGGAAGGGGGAAACAATACAGAACAAAGTACTCACAAGTCCTAACAACTGAGATAGCGGTCCGCCTAAATCTTCTGCTTCATTACCTGCGGGCATTGCCATGCACTGACAAACAGAAGCATCGTTAAGTTATTCACAGTTTGTGCCAGAGAATTTAAGAGAAGCATATGCATGTGAACATCCACAAATCCAAATATATAGCTATGAAGTTTTAATAAATAGGCTGTAAACAAAATTCCAATTCAAGCTGGTATCCGATATATGCATGTTGGTTAGCAGTTTCAAAGACACTGCTAAATACTGTCATCTTAGGTAGAAATAAAGACAAAGTCCGTCAGGCAACTATTGCTTCAAGTGAAGATAAAGGGAAAACATGTTACTGTGATTCTCCATCCCCAGTTTAGATCCAACAGATAGAATTATCGCTCAAACAAGATATCAGACGGCTGGGGTTCTCCTAAGGCAAGGAGAAAACAGAAAGTTCCTCCTGAATAATAAACTACTTCATGCCCATTACCATTATATAGGTACAAATAGACACTACACACATACTGCCGTCACGTACAAGCCATATCATCAAGATCCAATTATAACATCAATATGACCACCAACATGTACATCTTCAGTTAGGAATCGATCTAGACTCAACATATGATGTAAGACTCTGCAACAAAAACTAAAATCCACACACACATGTAGCACAGATCATCTTCTGCAGTGTCAAACATCGATACAGGGAGATCAATGTACTTAAGAGTATACTAGTAGAACGCCCGTGCGTTGCTACGGGCTACCATGCATATAAATAAAATAAACAAATGATTAAGGTCGTCTTCAAGGTCGAAACGCATTTCTCCCTCATACGTCCGGGCATGTTCGAACATCAAACAAGCGCCCAGGACCACAATTCAAGCCCATAGAGGGGGTGTCGTTGTCTGGACTATTCGCCGTGTTATCTCAGACACATTGTGTTTAAAGGTAAGTAGGTAGCTAATCTGCAGCAGCAAGAGCGTAAAAAAAAGTAGTTCTAACATGAGGATGCAAGGAACTACCCGCATCTAATTGTGTTCATCATCAGGCCTAAGCCTGGGCTTGACCTTGTTGTCTTAGCTGCTGCATGTCATGACCATTATCTCGAATTGGTGCAAACAAAAGCAAAGCCCTAATTAGTCCAGAGAAGATGAAATCAGATAGCAATACCAGGGCATGAACAGATCTAAAGAACACAAACCACAAGCAGAGACTCGGAGAAGACGAGGCACGACCACTGTGACGTCACATCCCTTAATAATTATATTTTACACTATACACGTTTCACAACTATAATTGAACACCTGTGTGCCATAAATAAATATATTTTTACACTATACACAAGTGAACCATGTTGTGTCATTTACATGACGGGTAAATTAAATGAACATGTCTTGATTAGGTATGACATACTTTGGACAAGGAAGAGACCTGCAGATAAATAACACAATTAAACAAACAAGTACTGAAATATAAGTGTTCCGCATTAAGCTTGCTAGTAAGGAAAATATCAGGAGATGGCTTGCTAGCTTTCACCTCTAGATCACCCCCATGGCAACTTGATACATCATAGCAAGAAAACATTCCCCAATGGTTACAAACCTTCGGTGCAAAATGACATTCATGGGATCTGAAGACATCACTAAGAAATATCAGGTTCTATATGAGTCTGACTTATTAAAGAACAGAGAGCAATGAAGAAAAGTGCAGTACATTAAATCAAGGCCAAATGATACATTGCATGCATCAGCGAGCAGAAAAATAAATGGTGTCTAATATTATATTTTCCCCTTCCAATAGAGAGACTCCTTCTATATGTTTAACCAGTGATTAATTCCGGTTACACCAAATAAACATAGTTCTAAATGCTACCAACATTTTTTATGAAACAAAGGACAACCAAAATTAACTCCCCTCACGTGGAAACTTGATGTCCTTTCAACTCTGAAATTCCACCAAAGGTAAGCATACAATAATTTTATAGTGTATAATTATACAAAAGAAGAACATGTTACGTGTGTAGATAGCGCAAGGTGGCATATTATCATTGAGAGCATATATTAGCACATAGTGTGATGAAAATTGGAACCATATGTACTGTCAGCATGTCTTTCTCCTTATTCTGTATATCATCATTTCCTCTACACTTGACATGATAGCTTGAGAAAAAAAAGATGAGTATCCAGATATGTACATAGTTATGGCTAGATTCCTTGTTTTGTCCAAGAAAGATAAGTCATGAGCCCATCATCTTATTACAGCAAGGCACATCTCTATCAGTGGTGCAAGAGGTGTAAATTTTATATTTTCTTTTCAAGAAAAAACTCCTGGCAATATTAAACATCATGATGTAACAAATTACAAATATTAGTGTTAACATAGGTTAATATCTATTACTTATGTGTGGTGCAGTTCAATAAACCCTGAAAAAAATTTGAATTATTCCTAACTATCACCATCAGATCTAGGTCAATAAAAGTTGTTGTCACAGCCTGAGCCAGAACTTTGGATTGAGAAGGGATTGGGAAACCCTCAAAGGAAGGAAGAAGCTCACCAAAAAAATAGTTACAGGCCCCAACTATCTCAACCTTGCGCACAAAACGGCTTAATGACTCATATGGGATCAACAAGAGTGCCAGTCGCGTAAAGCTTGTTCAGATTGCCAAGGCCGTCCACCTGAGAGCAAGACAAAAACTTAAAATTAGGAGTCTGAATGTGGTTAGACAAGCTATACTAATTTCATTTTGATTTTGATCCGACATGTGCATTAAACAGAGCATGGACCACGGTTGAACAGAGCAACCGCTGCAAAATAAATGTATAACAAGAGCTGGCAGCATCAACATGTAATAGGCATGTATATTTATCTACGGGTTTTGTCGCTAGTGAACGCATACAGTTGCAATTGCACTTATGCAACCTAAAGGCGAAAGAAAAAAACCACTTGTTAACCCAAAAGACTGAAAAAGTCGTAACAAAAGAAGAAGAAAAACAGCCTTCCTAAGTTCTCTAGTTGGGTGAAAAAACCAGCTATTCTAAAAGTGAGCACCAGATTCCAGTATGTATCATGCAGTTTTCTGTATATGGTTCACACATGAAAAAGGGATTTTGGCCAGTGCTAGGACATGGCATTTGTTGCCTGATAAAAGATTAGTTCATGCTATCTTCAGGACAAAGTGAGCACGTGAGTTACCAGACGAGAAGGGGAGGCCATGAGTAAAGGTGGACTGAAACTTCTTGCTCGCTTGGAGCTTCATGAATCTGATCCATAGAAAATTATGTAATCATTTGAAATTAGTATACTAAAAAAATTGAAGGTACATTGCAGAAACGACACATTAGCAAAATTGAGTAATGCAAAACCGAACCCACCATAGGAGAAGCATAGAAAAAAATCATCTTCTGAACCCACCTACAGATCCAATTTATATGCATCATGCCATGGAATTTCCGAATGCATGGCCGCAGCCGCTGGCTGCAACGTCGACCCAATGGTGCTTGTCCGGGCGAAGTACAAGGCCATTGGGCTCGTCGCCCGGGAGTTCTGCAACCCACATCAGTTTCTATGACTATAGTTTCTACTATTGTACTCTTTGTAGTTTTTAATGCATAAATTAATCTAATGTTGGGAGCTTTCCAAGGACTAACTAAGACAATCAGAATCGGAGAGGAGAGTTTCTCAACAAAAAAAAGAATTAGAGGAGAGTCAACTAACCTTCCTTTCTTGCTTCGTCACCCCCTCATGGGTTATGAGCTATGACGACCATGATGCCGGCCGTGCGTCCGAGCGCCTGTGGTCTGTACATCGACGACCTGCCCTTTTCTCATATTTTGGTCACCGAAGAGTTCGATCGATCAGAAACATGGAAGGGCGAGAGTAGTCATGTTCCTGCCCTGTGTGTGTTTTCTTTGCGCGGAAGTTCCTGTTTCAGTCAGAGAGGTAGAACAATCAGAAAATGAGAAGGTCTTTCACTTCCTTACAGAATGAAATTTCTGTCTTGCAAGTTTACAAAGTCATCAAGTTAAGCACTTACGATAAAATTATCTGACTCAGAAAGCTGATATCACTCATACAAAAAAACATGTTATACAATATTGAGTTTCGACATAGCTATCATAATAGATCTATGCAAAAATGTTCAGGTGCACGCAGGACAGCTATACAATTTTAGCAAGAATAACAATTTTACATGAAAAATGCCTGCAAGCCTGAAAGCCCATTATGTAATTCCAGTACTGAATCATTCAGGCCCTTGTAATGTTATTTGAGATTAGGTTCATAATATTTGAAGGTGCGTGGTAAAGAAAGGAAAATAACATTACTTCCAATGAAATACTCTCCACATTGTTCGTACTTGCATTACTATCATGTTGGCATGGACATTGACAGACTGAATCAATTAGCCTGTAAAATTTATGAATAGATTCGGTTCTCTTCCTCTTCATGTCTACATGGATGAATCTAAAATATTCTAATTAGTTTCTATAATTAGTTCCTATGGCTATAGTTTCTACTATTGTACTCTTTATAGTTTTTAATGCATAAATTAATCTAATGTTGGGAGATTTCCAAGGACTAACTAAGACAACCAGAATTGGAGAGGAGAGTTTCTCAGCAAAAAAAGGAATTAGAGGAGAGTCAACTAACCTTCCTTTCTTGCTTGGTCACCACCTCATGGGTTATGAGTTATGACGACCATGATGCCGGCCGTGCGTCCGAGCACCTGTGGTCTGTACATCGACGGCCTGCCTTTTTCTCATTTTCTGGTCACCGAAGAGTTCGATCGATCAAAAACTTGGAAGGGGAAGAGTAGTCATGTTCCTGCCCTGTGTGTGTTTTCTTTGCGCAAAAGTTCCTATTTCAGTCAGAGAGGTAGAACTCTGTGTCAGCAGTTGTCTTGTCACTGCAATTTTAAATGACCGGCAATAAAGGTTGCTGCTTAATTTTAGAATGCCGTAAGTTTTCCACCTGTAGGTGTAGCAGCTAACAACTTTGAACCATACTGAATAAAGGAGTCAAAATGGAATACTTTTTGACCTCACAATGCCTATGAATTTCAAGTAGCCATTATTTAAACACCAGACACATTGTCCATGCAAAAAGAGGTGAAAAAAAAAATCAAATCTGAACTGAACTTGACAGAATTCATAAGTTGTATAGCTGACAATGGGCCATCATATACAACAAGATATAGTAAGCAATGCAACAACACACATGTATAAAGGGGTGAACATGCCTAATTGGTACTTTAATTTAACACATCGAATCATTGAGTGGTGCTAGGTCTAGTTACACATACAGAGTTTAACATCAAGTGGCTAAGTTAGCAATGTCTAGCACGAAGTTAGGCATGTGACCTTCATGGGAAGAACTGGACATACCGGGCCATACCAACCTGCTTCTTCCCCCCTCTGCGCTAGCTCCAAGATGCATGTCTCGTCCTGGTGGATTAACCGCGACCTCGACCACTTCGATCCGCCGATGCTCGGCACCGCTACCAAGAACCACCAATCAGTCCTTGCTTGTGTCCATGGTGAAGATGAAGTCGCAGAATGCAGATCTTGGCTAACCCACCGACCACGCACACATGCGTTGGCACGGCGCTCCGGGCGTGGCCCGACTTGTGCAGCGCGCTGAACCTTCCTCGCACGGTTCCTACACCTGCCAAGGCCAGCTGCGCGTGCCCGCACTTCCTCGGCCTCTGCTTGTTCCTGTGCCTAGCCGTAAACATCATCAGGTGTGTAACCTTCATATTCATGGCACAATTATATAGGCAAGGGCGGTGTAAAGTATGACCATCCAAAGCAAGGGGATAACAAGAGAACGAAACCTCTCCAACATACACCACAGAAAGGATGCCCACATGAAGCAGCACCCATTGACTCACGTGGACAACTTCCGAAGCAAATCCCACACGTAAGCTGTTAAAGGATAGATAAGTAATATAAGAAGTGGAGTTTATATGCACATGACCTACATGTACGGGAATGTTTTCATTAGCATGCCTAGTCTAGAACATAAAAGGGTGCAAGCCCATCCCTTTGCCGCAAGCATTCAAAATAACAAGCATACTGTTCAACATTTTCTCCAGTAAAATACAGGTTGCCAGGCAGGTCATACTAACTCCACGGGTTACAAAATATACAGGCAATCCAATAATATAAACATCAAGAAGAAATCCTTAACGGGAAAGCAAGAAGAAATCGACCGATCAGGGACAATTCGAAGCAGCAGACCTTAACGGGGTTGAAGCAGCGGCCTTCCCCTCGTGCTCATCAAAGCCTCCACGGCCTGCACATAGCCAACATCGTCACTCCGCCTGCTGCTGCTGCTGCTAAAACAACAACAACAGCAACCACCACCAATTAGCCTAGTAAATCCAAAAATCCAATTGTGATGAAAAAACATGTCCATATCATGTGACTGCTGCAAACTGGACCCTTTTTTTGATACGCACATGGCTGCTGCAATACAAGCACACACAAAAAAAGACATCTTGTATTAGGAGGCAGGGAGGGTTGGAGCAGAGCTTCTTCTCCATGGACCACCTCTCTCTCCCACATGCCCTTGAATTCCTTGACACAATAAAAGCAGACATCAGATGTTGGAGATGAAGAAGAAGACAAGGGTAGGGGAGGAGGGATTGGTACCCACTTTCGTCGAGGGGAGTTTCATCTCCATGGCATCCCACGGAGGGAGGCTAGACTCCGGCAGTGGAGAAATAATGGCCTCCAACATGTTCAGATCATGAAGAGAAAAGACTTTTTTTGCGGGAAGAGAAGAGAAAAGACTGCCTGAGCATGGCCCGAACAGAGAGAGGGAAGGGAAGGGCCTTCCATAGCGAGCCATGGTCTGCACGCCCGCCATGGTGCTCCTCCGTCACACCCGCAGCCTGCAGAAACCAACCGCACCGATCAAATCAAAAAATCCAGAAGAAGATGAGGTGAGGGGAGGGGAGGCGAGGGGAGGAGGATGGAGGGCGTCAATACCTTTGATGTCTACGTGCTGCAACCCGTCACCGACGTCGATGTCCACCACATCAGCAAGCACCGAGAGAAGGCCGCCGCCGCCACCGCCGTCGTCGCCCCATCCCCATCCATCCATGGGTGGGTGTTGGGCTAGGGTTTCATCCCCATCCATCCATTGGTCGGGCCGGACCTCCATGGCCGACCTCGAGGGCCAGGTGGACGAGGGCGCGGTGGTGCCGCTGCGGATCTGGGCGCCCCCTCACCTTGTCGCGCGATATGGAGCCTTCTCTCCCATAGCCCCACACCTTGTCGTGCGGATCCAGGCTAAGAAGGTGAGGGGCTGGAGCGGAGGCGCTAGAGGAGGAGGAGGCCGGCGGCGGCGGCGGCGGGGTTGGGGTTGGGGCAGAGGAGAGCGGCGGTGGGCAAGTGCATCGAGGGCACGAGGGAGCGAGCGCCTGGCTTTTTTTTCGTAGGTTAACCTTCGTGGATTTTTCGACTGGTTTTTTTGCGTGCGTGTGGTGGGTGTGGGGGACGAAAAAAACCAGTCGAAAAAAAACCAGTCGAAAAAAACCAGACGAAAGTGGGGGGACTATTCAACCAACTCGTCCATTAGGAGTAGAGATTACTCTTCAGCTATGTTACGCCCCTACATGTCAGAATAGCTTTCACAATCAACAGTTCCAGATCCACAAAAGGCCCCTAATCATTTCACACTATTTGGTTTCCCCTGCTACAGTTATAAAGTTTCCTTGGGGATTGCCCAGTAAACATTATTATAAAATAATGGTTAAACAGGAAAAAAATACAAATAAGGTTTATTGACAATTCCATGTGATACAGTTCCTTGGGTTTTCACCAAATATTTGCAAAACCATACAAAATAAGAACTAAAAAGTATGTGAGCTCTCTTACCTTCACCCTGTAACCACGCTCCATTAGCCTGGTAATTGCATCTGCTTTCACCTTCAAGTCTTTAATTTCCTGCAAACAATAATTTATGTTCCTCAACAATCTTATGTGACACAAGGTCAATGAGTGAGCTCAACTAGGTCTAAACAAAAAGCCAAAAAAAAGGCATGTAGTAGTACAGTCAAGCTATTACTCTAGCTAAAAGGTACTACCTCCGATTCAAAATAAGGGTCGCAGTTTTGAACTGGGGTTAGTTCAAAACTGCGACATTTATTTTGGATAGGAGGGAGTAGCAATCAAGCATGCATTCCACATCTGCAGAAAAAAGTTGTAATAGAATATTCACTACTACTGCCAGACAGCAATGGCCAAAATAGAACAAGTAAAAAAAAATACTGTTTTCATTTCAAATACTAATCAAGCATGCATTTCCATATAAGAATAAAAAATCATGAAAGATGATAGTCTGCAATTAACAAAAGAACTATAACAATCAAGAAAACTTACTGTTTTCGCCTTAAACCGCACTTCTTTGTTATCTCCACCATGCAAGACAATAGCAGACTGCATAACATTGAAGTTGTTCATTATTATGATTTATGCAAAAAAAAGAGGTATAAATGATTAACATTATTTTCCCTTGCTCGGTTTCTAAGGCTACATTTAGCATTGCATTGCTTTTCAAAAGCACTTGTACATTTCTAGTCTGGAACCAGCAGTTAATCAAAATCATCTTTCTATTTTATGAAACAACAGTAAAATCGTACTGGAATTAGTACATAATCCCCTACCTGATTATACTTTAACACACAGCACAGTAACCACAAATGTGCTCTAGTATGGCAAATAGTAAAGAAGTGCAAGGACCAAAGACTCGACAGTACCAAATGCCCCTACAAAGAACATCTTCTATGTATTCTACTAATAAGTACACAAGCTAACTATAGCTCTCAACCAGATGCCCTTTTTTTGGTGCAGATTAGAGTTATTTGTGTTTTCAAAACATATAGTATCACCAAAGCAAGTGACAGTTTCTGTAGCTGAGACTGACTGTATCTAACAAACGGTTTTCTTACCGCCGATCAAGGAACTGTTAATTCACAATCCAATGATCTGAAACAATTACGATCACAGCTCCTTTCTAAACATTTCAACTCACTGCAGTGTTGATGGGATGACCGATTCACCAAGGATTTATCACACATACCTTGGTTTTTAAGCGTTCTTTCTCCTTGACATCTTTGTTATACTTCTCTTTGTGAAAGTCCATGATCTTGCAAACAGGAGGATCTGTTTTTCTGTGGACCTGTGAGGGCGACAAGTAGTCGTAAAAATGAGAATGCCAACAATCGGACACAATGGAAGAGTAAGAAAATGACAACACTTTGGCACAGACAATTGAAGAACGAAAAGGTGCCACAGCACCCGGGAGTCCCGGCACCCTCTAATCTTCTCCGTCCAGCTATATTACGATTCGTGCAAGCCACTGTACAAGGCAGACGTTTCGCAGGATCAGCTTGATTAGTCAGACTTTTTTAAGCAGACAAACAACGACGGGAGGAGGTGTAGCATGCAGAAATAGGTTTGGCAGGAGTAGGCCTGGCAGAAGGTGTATGCCGTCCACGCGATGGTTGAAGTGACCGCGATGGAGCAGGTGCGAGCAGTGTGTGTCAGATCCTGTAACATTTGGTTGCCTCTTTAGCTTTGCATGCAGTATGTAAAAAAATCGACATCCACCCCATACAGCCAATGGTTACTCCTCAGACCCCAATGGCTGCTCCACTTCAGTTAATTAAGCAGGCAATTTACATAGTCAAACAGGGCCAGTCCTAGGCTGCAGCAGATAGAGTTGGTCAATGGCTACTGTAGTAAAGGTGAGATGTTTTGTCTAACTCGTTCACGCAGCGCATGCATGTGATTCCTCTTTTCTTCTGTTCTTTTTTTGATTGAAGAGGGAGGAGAAAGGTGAGGAGAGAGAGCATTTTTTTATGAGCCCGTGAGAGAGAGAGGAGGAGGAATGGAAGGAGAGAGAGAGGCTGTGAGAGAGGGAAGAGAGAGGAGAGAAAAGAACTATTTTCCATCGATAGAGAGGCTGTGAACGGAGAGAGAAGAAAGGTAGCAGGCTGACATGTCATCTCCGATGTCTATTCATCTTTTTTCGGTAGGTGGTCAGGAGGAACAGGCCTATAGTAGGCCCAGATTCATTCAAATATTGTGAACTCTCCCGCATTTAACCACGCAGTAGATCTGCTAATTGATTCCAACGATACAGTGCATGGCACAGATCTCCAGACACCATATTCTGTGCGGATGGTACGGATAACAGGGTGTCTAGGCACCCGGGTGCTAAAAAATCCAGTCTCATTGTATGGAGTAGTACCTCAACCAAGTCCAAGCCCATCCTGGCAGCGAGTTGAAGCGTCTCATGCCTGGGGACAACGCTATGCCCTGCAAAACTGAAACAAGCCATGTCCATCATCTGAATGGTGAACGGAGAATGGAGAAGGGGAGTTGTGAGTGAGTGAGTGAGTGCATCGTCCCTTCCCTACCTTCATCGGTGGCGAGCCTGAGGAAGGGAGCGGTGATGTCGTTGTTGATCCTTGGGCCGGCGTCGTCGTCATCGTCCTTCGTGACCTTCTTGGCCTTTCGAGCACAAGACAGGGATGGTGAGAAGAAGGAAAGCCGACCTAGGGCAATAGAGGGAGGGGACACACGTGCTGAGGCGGAGCGGCGAAGGGCCGGTAGGGGATGATCGGGCGGCTGAGGGACGGCGGAGGCGAGGGGGCGGCGCGCCGGAGGTAGTAGGCCTGGGAGCGAACGACAAGGGATCCGATGGCGCGGCGGAGAGCCATGGGCGGCGGCGGCGGCAGGAAGGGGACGAAGGCGTTTCCTATTGGGAAACGTTTCCAGCCGGCGCACCGGCCGAACCGTTACGCCAGTCTCACGCAAGCCGCGAGATGGATCGCAATCATGCGGCCAGAAACAGCTCACCCCTTTCCTTATCTGCAACACATCTCCTTCTTCCTTCTCCATCGCTCGCCTCCTCCGCCATAGCACCAGGCAGCTCCGAGCACTCCTCCCTTCACACCCCACAGCTGCACCTCCTCCATGGGGAGTGCTGCTCCCATGCGCCATGGCCTACGAGCTCAAGGTCAGGGCGGCCATGGCTTACGAGCTCGGGGCGGACTGCGACTAGGGCTCCAACAAGCTGCTATGGACTGTATCGGGGCGCCGCGACGGAGGGGCTGGGACCGCGCCGGGGGAACCATGCCGAGCCGTGCCGACGAGCCTCCATGGATGACCACGATGAAGGTTGCGTCGCCAACGAGCGGACAACGATGCTGGAGCCATCATTTTGTTTTGCTTCAACTGGCGAAATCCATAGCTGGAACCACAGCTGTTTTTTGCTGCAACCGATAAGCGAGTTGGAAACACATAACTTCAACCGATAACCACGGCTGGAGGTGGAAGAAGATGACAAAACGCTGCAGTTTTGCTACATGCTTCAACCGGCATAGATTTTTGCTACAACCGGCATAGCATTTTGCTACGACCGGCGTCACGTTTTGCTACAACACATAACTTTTCTCTGGTTGCAATGTCAGGTTGGAGCTTTCTTTCTTAACGATTGAAACTTTTTCATACACGGTTGAAGCTTTTTCCGTCCACGGTTGAAGCTTTTGTGTAAACGATTGAAACTTTTTTTTGTTTTGAGCAGCCTTTGGTTAAAGCTCTCTCTATCATATGGCTGAAACTTTTTTCATCTAAGGTTGAAGCATTTTGCGTCAGCGGTTGTATCTCCTCGTGAATCGCAGTGCCAGTTGAAGCATTTTTATCTAGGGCTTGAAGCTTTTCCATCTAAGGGTTGAAGCTTTTTTAACAACATTTGCAACACAGAGGGTGTGCGATGGTTCAAGCCTTGCCTCGGTTCAGACATGAGCTCGTCTGGTGATCTTCGCCGCCGCAGCTCCGACCGTCGCAGCGGAGTTGCGACCATCGCCGGGGGAGCTGCAACCGGCGCACACGCTGCTGCATGCGCCGAGCCAGCATGAAACACAGGTGGCCACCGGCGGCGAGGGCGGCAACCGGCGGCGAGGGCGGTGACCGGCGCCGGGGGCGGCCAAGCCCGGTGGTGCTTCGAGTCTGGGTGCCTCGCTCATCCATGGCGGCTAGATGTGTACACCAGCGGAGGAAGAGATGAAGCTGCGTTTGACTTTGGTGAGGATTAGATCTGACGGTTAATACAGAGGTAAATCGGGCGGCTGCGGTGCGACCGGCCGAATCGTTCGGCCGGAGCACCGGCGCAGATCACTGCCCTTTCCTATTTGACGCTCGCGAGCGTCCAGATGCTGCGCTTCCGCTAAAGCGCTCGAGAGAGCACTGGGCCAGCCCAATTCCAGCGTCAACGCAGGCAAACTGGTTTTGGGAACCTTCTAGAAGGATCCCTCAACCGATTTGTTTTTTTGTTTTTTCCTTTTTGCCGGTTTTCTGGTTTTCTCTGTTTTCCTTTTTTCCTTTTTCTGTTTCTGCTTCTTTTTTTCCATTTCCTTTTATTTATCCTTTTTCGTTTTTATTTTATCCTTTGTTTTCAAAAACGTTTTCATGTTGTTCATGATTTAAAAAATTGTTCACAGTTTCAAATTTGGTTCACTTTTTAAAAAATTGTTCACAATTCAAAAAATTGTTCATCGTATATCACAAAATTAATTTACATTTTGTTTAGCGTATATCACAAAAATGTTCAATGTGTAGTTCAAACTAGCAAGATGCCCGTGCGTTGCGCGGAACATCAAGATGCATTTGTATGAGTATTTTATCTTGTGGGAGAAAAGGATGAACGAGGGAAGGCCTTATCTGCAAATGTGGAGAGGAGTGCGGGTAAATTATCATAGTTTCCTCCCTATCCGTTAGATATAGATCAGACGGCATATATTGGAGGATGGCAGGCACACCATCATCACCAACTCTGCTTTTTATAAGAGTAAAGATTGTTCAGCGTATATTACACAAAATGTTCAATGTATATTTAAAAGTTGTTCAACGTATATCACAAAAAAGTTCAGTGTGTTTTAAATATTGTTCGGTGTTTATCACAAAAATGTTCAATGTGTAGTTAAAAGTTGTTCAGCGTATATTACAAAAAGTTCAATATATAACTAAGATTTGTTTATCCTACATAAAAGAATTAATAAATGTTTGAATTCATAATTGTATTCATGTTTTAATAATTTTCACATTTTTTAAAAAATACGTTTTAATTTTTTTTCTAGTCTTGAAATTTGTTCAAAAAAACATTATTCATTTTTTAAGGAAGATTAAAAATCGATCTGCCAGTGCATGCAGAGAAGCCCTTTGTCTAGCACTACTAGGGAAATGCTTATAGGTAGGACATCAGTAGTAGCGCTGGAAAATTGCAAGCGCTGCTGCTAGTTAGCAGTAGCGCTGTTATATGGCAGCGCTACTAGTAACTCTTTAGCAGTAGCGCTGGAAAACAAAAAAGCGCTACTATTAAGTGGGACCAGACGAGGCCACTGACGCTAGCTGTAGTAGCAGCGCTGTCCAGAATACAGCGCTACTACTAAGATTTGTGCAGTAGCGCTTTATTTTATTGAACCGCTACTGCTAATGGGCCCCACTTAATAGTAGCGCCTTTCCTAGAAAGCGGTACTACTAAGTACCATAGCAGCAGCGCTTTTCTGTGAAACAGCGCTACTACTAGTTACGGCTGGTGCCACCTTTTCACCCCCCTTCCGCCCCATTTGCCCTCTCTCCCCCTCCTTTCCCCTCTCCCCTCTCCACCATTGTTGCCCTTCTTATCTCTTCCTCCTACCTCTCTTCTCTCCCCATTAATGCCCCCCTCCATCATAACTCTCCTCCATAAATGGCCTTCTCATCTCTCTCTTCCTTCTACCTCTCTTCTCTCCCCATTAATGCCCACCTCCACCATAACTCCCTCTCCATTAGTTAGCTAGAGTCATCTCTCCTCCCCAACAAATAGATCTAGCTAGCTATTTAGCCATCCACACTTACGATCCCTATAGGTAGCGAAAGGCCTCATCTAACCGTGCTCGGTCTCTCTCGGGAGATATATAGGTGAGTAAAAAGTTGTTCATTTCAAGAATGGGAATATGTGTGTTTGGGATATGGAGAGAGATTTGTGCGAGTCACATGCCCCCGAGTTGCTTATGTTTTGCCGAAATGTCGATTTATTTCTGTTTCGGTGAATTTCGAGCAAACTCGATATGTCCTATTTTTAGGCAAGGTCATGCCAATTTTTTTATGACTTTGATGCATGCATGCATTTTGTTTATAACTCTTTTGCTTGTTATACCGTGCAGTCGGTCATGAAGGTGAGTGGATGGAACGTGGAGCGATACATGCAATCTGCGGTGATGGACATGTATGTGAATAATCGGACTAGGATTAGATGTCCGTGTACAAGATGCAAAGAAGGAGTCCTTTTGGACCCTTTTGATCATGGCAGTTTGAAGGCGCACCTGCTGATGAATGGTTTCATGGGTGGCTATACTCGATGGATAAGTGAAGATGATGATGATGATGAGGACGTGCACATGGCAGGGAATAACGACATGGGGCTGGACGAAGAGATGACCGATCGACATGAAGACGATGGCGCCGGACATGGCGGCGGGGAAGAGTCCGGAAATGACGGCGGCGGAGAAGATTCCGGACACAGCGAAGAAGAGTCTGGTCATGGCGGAGAAGAGGCGGCGGTCACGCCGCAGTCTTTGACACTACTAAGTGCAGTCGGGGCAGGACCCTCATGTTCGAGACCTCCTTCTTAAGAGTACGACTAGCGATCAGCTGCTTCTAGAGAGGAGGCCAAGCTGGCGCAACTTGAAGTAGACTCGAAGACTCCATTGTATGACGGTTGCGATCCAGAGGTGACCCGCTTGAGTTTCACGCTCGAACTTCTAAAGACGAAGGCCAAAAACAAATGGACAGACAAAAGCCTCGATGAGCATTTGAAGTATCTACATAATAAAGTTCTTCCCACGGGGAACCTGTGTCCTACTAGTGTCGAGGAGGCCAAGAAAATCGTTTGCCCTTTTGATTTACCTCACATTAGGTACCACGCATGTATCAACGATTGCATCATTTATCGGGGGGAGCACACAAAAAAAACCAGTTGTCCAGTGTGCAATGCTTGTCGATATAAGAAGGCAGGAAAGAAAGCTCCTCAGAAAGTTGTATGGTACTTTCCGATCACTCCCCGTCTGCAGCGGTATTTCGTAGACCCCAAGGAAACAAAGCTCATGCGCTGGCACGCGGAGAGGAAGAAGCCCGACGATGAAGATGATCCGAAGCTGAGACACCTCGTAGATGGTAGCTAGTGGAGAGCATTCAACGCCGTATATGGATTTGCTGCAGAAGATCCAAGGAACATCGTGCTTGGTGCGAGTACCAATGGCATGAATCCGTTTGGAAACCAGAACACCAACCACAGCACATGGCCCGTCTTTGTATGGATGTATAACCTCCCCCATGGTAGTGCATGAAGACAAAGTACATACACATGAGCATGCTGATTCAAGGGCTGAAACAACCGGGAAATAATATTAACCTGTATATGGGGCTTCTAAAAGAAGAGCTAGACACGTTATGGAAAACACCGGCATGGACATGGGACGCCAACAAAGGAGAGTATTTCCATATGAGAGCCGTGCTGATGACGACGGTGCAAGACTATCTCGGTTACGGGTACACCTGAGGCCAGGTGTGCCACGGATACTGCGGATGCATGAGGTGCATGGATGATACAATGTCTCAGCAACTTACGTCAATGAAAGATGGCGGGTCTGGGAAAATTGTGTACATGGGGCATCGTAGATGGCTCGAGAAGGATGACCCGTGGAGAAAGCGTGGAGATCTATTCAATGGGTTGGCTGAGCATCGAGGACCTCCACGTAAGAGGAGCGGCACCGAAATCAACGAGCTGTTGAAAAACTGGGAACGGTGCCCCGCGTCAGGAAAGATGAAAAAGGCGCCGGAGCCGCTGCTGAAGGTATGGAAAACGAGGTCTGTTTTCTGGGACTTGGAGTACTGACCCAATCACGACATGCCTCATTGCCTTGATCAAATGCATATCACGAAGAGTGTCTTCGAGAGCTTGCTTGGCACACTGATGAACATGCCGGAGAAGACCAAGGATGGGCCGAAGGCAAGGAAAGACTAGGAAGATTTGAAGATCAGGAAAGACCTCCACCGTAAAAAGTCGACGGAGGAGACGGAGACGGAGACGGAGGGGGGGGAGGGGCAGAAAAGTCAACAAGAAGGAGGAGAATTATTGCCCCCCTTCTTGCTTCACCTTAAGTGCGAAGGAGATCGATCAATTCATCAAGTGCCTTATGGGAATCAAAGTCAGTTCCGGTAACTATGGGAAGATAAGCAGATTTCTAGACACCAAGAAGAAAAGGGTCAGCGGGATGAAGGCTCATTACTGTCACGTGATGATGACGCGGATACTCCCAATTGCCATTAGAGGGATAATGGACAAGCACGTCCGTGACACGTTTACTAGTCTCTGCAACTTCTTCGACGTTATCTCTCGAAAGTCCATAAGTGTGAAGCAGCTCCAAAGGCTACAGGAAGAGATCGTTGTCATACTATGTGAGCTTGAGATGTACTTCTCGCCCGCGTTCTTTGACGTCATGGTGCATCTGTGTGTCCACATCGTGGACGACATCATCGACCTCGGGCCGACATTCCTTCACAGCATGATGCCGTTCGAGAGGATGAATGGGGTCATCAAAGGATTCGTTCGTAACATGTCCCGTCCCGATGGGAGCATCGTCCAGGGGTATCTGACGCATGAGTGCATCTCCTTTTGCAAGAATTATATAGGCGTCGGAGACCCTGTTGTTGGTTTGCCCGTCAAGAAGCATGATGGGAGGCTCGAAGGAGAAGGTCACAACAACGGCCGGAGGGAATTGCACGTGGACTACTCGGATCGATGGAACGACATTGACAGGGCTAACTTAGTAGTGCTACAACACCTAGATGTGGTAGATGATTATGTGGCACGACACAAAGAAACCATCGCAAATAAGTACCGTGATAAGGGGATGCTCAAGACGGACGATGAAGTTACTGTAGAGCACAATGCCACTTTCTTGCGTTGGTTCAAAGAGCAAGTTCTTGAAAATCCCCCGGAAGAGGGCAGTTCGGACGGATTGCTCATACACGCCTTAGCACATGGCCCCGTGCCCAAACTCGCGACCTATCAGTTATACGATATCAATGGGTACACATTCTACACGGAGCCAAAGACATGGACAGTGATTACCAGAACTCCGGGGTGAAAATTGATTGCGTGACCGACGCCAATGGCACAACTGAAAGATTCTACGGAAGGGTTGAAGAGATATGGGAGCTTGACTATGCTGGAATGCACGATGCGACAATGTTCCATGTCAGATGGGCTAAGGACGTTGATATGTCTCCAACGTATCTATAATTTTTGATTGTTCCGTGCTGCTATATTATCATTCTTGGATGTTCTATAATCATCTTATAGTCATTTTATATCATTTTATATTATTTTTTGGTACTAACCTATTGACATAGGGCCAAGTGCCAGTTGTTGTTTTCTGCATGTTTTTTACATCGCAGGAAATCAATACCAAACGGAGTCCAAATGCAGCGAAACTTTTTGTAGATTTTTTTGGACTAGAAGACATCCAGTGGGCCGGAGAAGCACCTGGGGGTGCTCCGAGGGGAGCACAACCCACCAGGGCGCGCCTGGGGGCCCAGGCTCGCCCAGGTGGGTTGTGAAGGAAATATGCCCTAGAGGCAATAATAAAGTTATTATTTATTTCCTCATATCATGATAAATGTTTATTATTAAGGCTAGAATTGTATTAACCGGAAACATAATACATGTGTGAATACATAGACAAACATAGTGTCACTAGTATGCCTCTACTTGACTAGCTCATTGATCAAAGATGGTTGAGTTTCCTAGCCATCACTACAAAAAAAAATACACTTCTGTGATGATACGTGTTTGTCACAGTAGGTCACGTTTTCTGTCATGCATGTACATCCATGACAAATTTATGACAGAATCAGGATAGTCATACCTGTGCTGTCGTAGAAGTGTTCCATGACACTACCAAAATTATCATCACGGAAGTGTCCACTTCCATGACGATAAATCGCGCATCACAGAAGTGCTTCTGTCAAGGGTGACCGACACGTGGCATCCACCGTAACGGAACGCCGTTAAGCTATCGGGTCCAGTTTTGGATCCGATAACCCGTTAACAGCCCGGACCAATGGGGATTTTCCACGTGTAAAATCATCATTGGCCAGAGGAAACACGTGTTGCCTCACCGTTGGGACAGATGTCATCCACTCATTGGACAGGAGGCGCCTATGATAGGTCGACACGTGGCACGGCCCAACAGTGGCCCATTCCAGTGAAAAAGGCCGGCCCAGTAAAAAATAGCAGGCCGGCCCATAAAAGGCCTACTTGTGTCAGTCCATTTAAGCCCACGGCCCATACGAGATGTGCCAATTTGGCCCGTCAACGGCCCATTAAAGATTTGACACCATTGTAGCCCATCGTCAGTTCGAGCCCGTTAACAGCCCGCTATATATTTGGGCTCAATATCGTCCCGATGAGATTTCGGCCTGTTAACGACCCATTCAGTGGATGGGCCAATTTCCACAATGTACATCTTTCGGCCATTTAGCGACCCATTTAAATATTGGGCTAATTTCCAGCCCGGTGTGTCTTTCAGCCTGTTGATGGCCCATAAATCAGTTGGCCCATTTGTAGACGGACCTGAGTTTCGGCCTTTTAGTGACCCATTTAAGTGTTGGGCCAATTTCCGGCCCGGTGTGTCTTTCAGCCTGGTGACGGCCCATATATCTGTTGGGCCATTTGTAGTCGGACCGGAGTTTTGTCCTTTTAGCGACCCATTTAATTGTTGGGCCAATTCCCGGCCCTGTGTGCCTTTCAGCCTGTTAACGGACCATAAATGAGTTGGGCCATTTGTAGTCGTACCTGAGTTTTGGCCTTTTAGCGGCCCATGCCCTTCATGGTCCAATACCAGCCCGGTTTCTCTTTCGGCCTGCTAAAGGCCCAGAACACAGTTGGGCCATTTACAATACGACCTGACTTTCGGCCTCTTAGCAGCCCATGCTCTTCATGGTCCAGCACAAGCCCGCTGTCTCTTTCGGCCTGCTAAAGGCCCACAGTATAGTTGGGCTATATGTAGCCCGAACTTAGTAACGGCCTGTTAACGGCCCGTGAAATCAATTGGGCCCACCTGTTGCCCGCTTTGATGTCCGCCTGTTAACGACCCATTAACTTTCGGCCTGGTAACGGCCCATTAACTTAATGGGCCCACTAAAGTTCGTACATGTCTTTAGGCCAAATTAGATAATTTGAGCCCATTACGACGAGCAATTATGCACAGGACCAAAACCGATCAAGCAAAGGTACGACATACAGGAAAAAACGTTGCACATCCAGCATATATTACAGGAAATTACATCCACTTGGCAATCAAAGATTGATGCCAGTGCAATTAAATGAACAGAACCTAACGATCTACAACGTCACAATCTACAACCTCAGCACGGATGACACCCATAAGCATGTGGGCAAATACTTGCTGCTTTGCTACACTGTCTCTGAAAACATTGATCAGTTGTTGTGTTGCACGAATCTGCACCTCTGATTCCTCCACCATTTCCATCATTCCTTCAGCCATTAATTGGTTCACAGACATACGTTTTTTCCGTTGCATTCGAGACAGAGGATACTGAACAGATTTAGATGGCGATTTTGGCAGGCTTGTATTATTGATAGTGGAGAGTGTCTCGACCACTGCATCATAACATAAATTAGGAGGGGAACCAAATAGATTAATCATGAGTTATTGGCATATTACCTGGCCTAGATTTATTGGAAAGAAACAATGGGGTTGCCTTGCTATTTTCAGAGTTTGTCTTCTTATCTTCAGCAGCCTGCACCAAATTAAGACACTAGCATTGCTATCATTGGCCAAGTCAGATAATAGGAAAGCAACATTGGCACAACGAACATTTGGACAACTAGCCAACACCAAATTAACACAATATGGCACAACTATCATCAGCCAGGTAAGGTAATACGAAAGCAACATTGACACAATGAATGAATGGGCAACTAGAGCAGGACTACAATTCAGTAATGTGCATGATATGAGGTAGTACACTCATGCAGCTCAGTATGCAAAACTACCAGGCAGTTTTCTTTACAAAAGTCAACATTGGCGCCTTTAACATTTTGCTACAACTAATTTTAGATTAGACAAAGGTTGGATTCATGCCAATTAACAAAATACATGCTGATGTAAAAATATAGTGATATACAACAGGTACTTACATCAGCATTGGAGCACAGAGAATTCCCGCAAGATGTTTTCCTCGAATACAATCCCAATGAAGGAAATCTTCTATCATTTAACCTTATTTTCTAAAAGAGAGATGGGTAAGAAACATGTAGAAAATATGATCAGAATGCTATAAAATTTCATGATGCGAGGATACACACACGCTTCTTAGAATGGAGTTGACATTCTTTTGCTGGACTGGAGCGGACTAGTTCTTTGGCCACTGGAATCTGCTTATTATCAGTGGGAGTTGGGTTTCTCTGTGCTGGAGCAGTATCTATGAAAAATGGAGTTGGTTTATTATCTCCTGGCGTTTGGATCTTTTGCAAAGACCTGGTTTGTAACCCTTCAGATTCTAACATAGCCGTCTTCCCCTTGCATGCCTTATATAGAAGAATGGTGCTTCAATTATAAAACATGCTACAGCAATATGGAATAGGTACTGAAGAACAGAAAGGCATGACATATTGACATGTATTCCCTCCATCCGGAAATAAATGGATGGGTCTAGGCGTATTTCAGTTCTAGATACATCCAGTTTTATCCATTTCTGCGACATGTAATCCGGATGGAGGGAGTATGATGTAAGAGCTAGGGATACGACAGGACAACACAGTAAAAAAACACTGAAAACCCACTGCAGAACCAAAGTAATCAAACCCACTGATATGAGATAGTACACTCATGCAGCTCAGGATGCAAAACTACCACGCAGTTTTCCTTACAAAAATCAACATTGTGGCCTTTAATCATACATTTTGTTACAACTAAATTTAGATCAGATAAAGGTTGGATTCACGCCGATTAACAAAATACATGCTGATGTAAAAATATAGTGATATACAACAGGTACTTACACCTGGCCGATTAACAAAATACATGCTGATGTAAAAATATAGTGATGTAAAAACATGCTGATGCAAAAATACATGCTGGAGCAAGAAGGCGAGGACGTCATCGAGCTGAACGTGTGCTGAACACGGAGGTGCCGTACGTTCGGTACTTGATCGGGACGAATCGTGAAGGTGTACGACTACATCAACCACGTTGATAAACGCTTCCGCTTACGATCTACGAGGGTACGTAGACAACACTCTCCCGTCTCGTTGCTATGCATCACCATGATCTTGCGTGTGCGTAGGAATTTTTTTGAAATTACTACGTTCCCCAACAATGGCATCCGAGCCAGGTTTATGCGTAGATATTATATGCACGAGTAGAACACAAGTGAGTTGTGGGCGATACAAGTCATACTGCTTACCAGCATGTCATACTTTGGTTCGGCGGTATTGTTGGATGAAGCGGCCCGGACCGACATTACGCGTACGCTTACGCGAGACTGGTTCTACGGACGTGCTTTGCACACAGGTGGCTGGCGGGTGTCAGTGTCTCCAACTTTAGTTGAACCGAGTGTGGCTACGCCCGGTCCTTGAGAAGGTTAAAACAACACTAACTTGACGAACTATCGTTGTGGTTTTGATGCGTAGGTAAGAACGGTTCTTGCTCAGCCCGTAGCAGCCACGTAAAACTTGCAACAACAAAGTAGAGGACGTCTAACTTGTTTTTGCAGGGCAAGTTGTGATGTGATATGGTCAAAGCATGATGCTATATTTTATTGTATGAGATGATCATGTTTTGTAACGGAGTTATCGGCAACTGGCAGGAGCCATATGGTTGTCGCTTTATTGTATGCAATGCAATCGCCCTTTAATTGCTTTACTTTATCAATAAGCGGTAGCGATAGTCATAGAAGCAATAGTTGGCGAGACGACAACGATGCTACGATGGAGACCAAGGTGTCGCGCCGGTGAAGATGGTGATCATGACGGTGCTTCGGAGATGGAGATCACAAGCACAAGATGATGATGGCCATATCATATCACTTATATTGATTGCATGTGATGTTTATCTTTTATGCATCTTATTTTGCTTAGATCGACGGTAGCATTATAAGATGATCTCTCACTAAATTTCAAGGTATAAGTGTTCTCCCTGAGTATGCACCGTTGCGAAAGTTCTTCGTGCTGAGACACCACGTGATGATCGGGTGTGATAAGCTCTACGTTCAAATACAACGGGTGCAAGACAGTTTTGCACACACGGAATACTCAGGTTAAACTTGATGAGTCTAGCATATGCAGATATGGCCTCGGAACACTGAGACCGAAAGGTCGAGCGTGAATCATATAGAAGATATGATCAACATAGTGATGTTCACCATTGAAAACTACTCCATCTCACGTGATGATCGGACATGGTTTAGTTGATATGGATCACGTGATCACTTAGATGATTAGAGGGATGTCTATCTAAGTGGGAGTTCTTAAGTAATATGATTAATTGAACTTAAATTTATCATGAACTTAGTACCTGGTAGTATTAGCATATCTATGTTGTAGATCAATAGCTCGCGTTCAGCTCCCCTATTTTATTTTTGATATGTTCCTAGAGAAAAATAAGTTGAAAGATGTTAGTAGCAAAGATGCGGACTAGCTCCATGATCTGAGGATTATCCTCATTGCTGCACAGAAGAATTATGTCCTTGATGCACCGCTAGGTGACAGAACTGTTGCAGGAGCAGGTGCAGACGTTATGAACGTCTTGACAAAAGCTCGGTATGATGAATACTTGATAGTTTAGTGCACCATGTTTTACAGCTTAGAACCGGGACTTCAAAAAGGTTTTGAACGCCACGCAGCATATAAGATGTTCCAAGAGTTGAAATTGGTATTTCATACTCATGCCCGTGTCGAGAGGTATGAGTCCTCAGATAATACTTTGCCTACAAGATGGAGGAGAATAGCTCAACCAGTGAGCATGTGCTCAGATTGTCTGGGTACTACAATTGCTTGAATCAAGTGGGAGTTAATCTTCCAGATAAGATAGTAATTGACAAGGTTCTCTAGTCACTATCACCAAGTTACTAGAACTTCGTGATGAACTATAATATGCAAGGGATGACGAAAACAATTCCCAAGCTCTTCACGATGCTAAAATCGGCGAAGGTAGACATCAAGAAAAACATCAAGTGTTGATGGTTGACAAGACCACTAGTTTCAAGAAAAAGGGCAAAGGGAAGAAGGGGAACTTCAAGAAGAACGGCAAGCAAGTTGCTGCTCAAGTGAAGAAGCCCAAGTCTGGACCTAAGCCTGAGACTAAGTGCTTCTACTGCAAAGGGACTGGTCACTGGAAGCGGAACTACCCCAAGTATTTGGCGGATAAGAAGGATGGCAAAGTGAACAAAGGTATATTTGATATACATGTTATTGATGTGCACTTTACTAGTGTTTATAGCAACCCCTCAGTATTTGATACTGGTTCAATTGCTAAAAGTGGTAACTCGGAACAGGAGTTGCAGAATGAACAAAAACTAGTTAAGGGTGAAGTGACGATGTGTGTTGGAAGTAGTTCCAAGATTGATATGATCATCATCGCACACTTCCTATACTTTCGGGATTAGTGTTGAACCTAAATAAATGTTATTTGGTGTTTGCGTTGAGCATGAATATGATTTGATCATGTTTATTGCAATACGATTATTCATTTAAGTTAGAGAATAATTGTTGTTCTGTTTACATGAATAAAACCTTCAATGGTCATACACCCAATGAAAATAGTTTGTTAGATCTCGATCGTAGCGATACACATATTCATAATATTGAAGCCAAAAGATGCAAAGTTAATAATGATAGTGCAACTTATTTGTGGCACTGCCGTTTAGGTCATATTGGTGTAAAGCGCATGAAGAAACTCCATGCTGATGGGCTTTTGGAATCACTTGATTATGAATCACTTGATGCTTGCGAACCATGCCTCATGGGCAAGATGACTAAGACTCCGTTCTCCGGAACAATGGAGCGAGCAACTGACTTATTGGAAATAATACATATTGATGTATGCGGTCCGATGAGTGTTGAGGCTCGCGGCAGGTATCGTTATTTTCTGACCTTCATAGATGATTTGAGCAGATATGGGTATATCTACTTGATGAAACATAAGTCTGAAACATTTGAAAAATTCAAAGAATTTCAGAGTGAAGTGGAGAATCATCGTAACAATAAAATATAAGTTTCTACGATATGATCGCTGAGGTAAAATATTTGAGTTACGAGTTTGACCTTCAGTTAAAACAATGTGAAATAGTTTCACTAGTCACGCCACCTGGAACACCATAGTGTAATGGTGTGTCTGAATGTCATAACTGTACTTTATTAGATATGGTGCGATCTATGATGTCTCTTACCGATTTACCGCCATCGTTTTGGGATTATGCATTAGAGACAGCTGCATTCACGTTAAATAGGGCACCATCTAAATCCGTTGAGACGACACCGTATGAACTATGGTTTAGCAATAAACCTAAGCTGTCGTTTTTTAAAGTTTGGAGTTGCGATGCTTATGTGAAAAAGTTTCAACCTGATAAGCTCGAACCCAAATCGGAGAAATGCGTCTTCATAGGATACCCAAAAGTAACTGTTGGGTAGACCTTCTATCACAGATCCGAAGGCAAGATATTCGTTGCTTAGAATGGATCCTTTCTAGAGAAGGAGTTTCTCTCGAAAGAAGTGAATGGGAGAAAAGTGGAACTTGATGAGGTAATTGTACCTTCTCCCAAATTGGAAAGTAGGCCATCACAGAAATCTGTTCTAGTGATTCCTACACCAATTAGTGAGGAAGTTAATGATGATGATCATGAAACTTCGGATCAAGTTACTACAGAACCTCATAGGTCAACCAGAGTACGGTCCGCACCAGAGTGGTACCGTAATTCTATTCTGGAGGTCATGTTACTTGACCATGACGAACCTACAAACTATGAGGAAGCGATGGTGAGCCCAGATTCTGCAAAAATGGTTTAAGGCCATGAAATCTGAGATGGGATCCATGTATGAGAACAAAGTATGGACTTTGGTTGACTTGCCCGATGATCGGCAAGCCATTGAGAATAAATGGATCTTCAAGAGGAAGACGGACGCTGATAGTAGTGTTACTATCTACAAAGCTAGACTTGTCAAAAAGGGTTTTTGAAAAATTTCTAGATGTTGACTACAATGAGATTTTCTTAGTCGTAGCGATGCTTAAGTCTGTCCGAATCATGTTAGCAAATTGCCACATTTTATGAAATCTGGCAAATGGATGTCAAAACTACATTCCCTAATGGATTTCTTAAAGAAGAGTTGTGTATGATGCAACCAGAAGGTTTTTTCGATCCTAAAGGTGCTAACAAAATGTGCAAGCTCCAGCGATCCATCTATGGACTAGTGCAAGCATCTCGGAGTTGGAATATACGCTTTGATGGGTTGATCAAAGCATATAGTTTTATACAGACTTGCGGCGAAGCCTGTATTTACAAGAAAGAGAGTGGGAGCACTACAACATTTCTGATAAGTATATGTAAATGACATACTGTTGATCGAAAATAATGTAGAATTTTCTGGAAAGCATAAAGGAGTATTTGAAAGGAGTTTTTCAAAGAAAGACCTCGGTGAAGCTGCTTACATATTGAGCATCAAGATCTATGGAGATAGATCAAAATGCTTGATAAGTTTTTTCAATGAGTACATACCTTGATAAGATTTTGAAGTAGTTCAAAATGGAAACAGTCAAAGAAAGAGTTCTTGCCTGTGTTGCAAGGTGTGAAGTTGAGTAAGACTCAAAACCGGACCACGGTAGAAGATAGAGAGAGAATGAAAGTCATTCCCTATGCCTCAGCTATAGGTTCTATAAAGTATGCCATGCTGTGTACCAGACCTATTGTATACCCTGCCCTGAGTTTGGCAAGGGAGTACAATAGTGATCTAGGAGTAGATCACTGGACATTGGTCAAAATTATCCTTAGTGGAATAAGGATATGTTTCTCGGTTATGGAGGTGACAAAAAGCTCATCGTAAAGGGTTACGTCGATGCAAGGTTTGGCACTGATCCGGATGACTCTAAATCTCAATCTAGATACATATTGAAAGTGGGAGTAATTAGCTAGAGTAGCTCCGTGCAGAGCATTGTTGACATAGAAATTTGCAAAATACATACGGATCTGAATTTGGCAGACCCGTTGACTAAACTTCTCTCACAAGCAAAACATGATCACACCTTTGTACTCTTTGGGTCATAATCACATGGCGATGTGAACTAGATTGTTGAATCTAGTAAACCCTTTGGGTGTTGGTCACATGACGATGTGAACTATGGGTGTTAATCACATGGTGATGTGAACTATTGATGTTAAATCACATGGCGATGTAATCTAGATTGATGACTCTAGTGCAAGTGGGAGACTGAAGGAAATATGCCCTAGAGGCAATAATAAAGTTATTATTTATTTCCTTATATCATGATAAATGTTTATTATTCATGCTTGAATTGTATTAACCGGAAACTTGATACATGTGTGAATACATAGACAAACAGAGCGTCACTAGTATGCCTCTACTTGACTAGCTCGTTGATCAAAGATGGTTATGTTTCCTAGCCATAGACATGAGTTGTCATTTGATTAACGGGATCACATCATTAGGAGAATGATGTGATTGACTTGACCCATTCCGCTAGCTTAGCACTTGATCGTTTAGTATGTTGCTATTGCTTTCTTCATGGCTTATACATGTTCCTATGACTATGAGATTATGCAACTCCCGTTTACCGGAGGAACACTTTGTGTGCTGCCAAACGTCACAACGTAACTGGGTGATTATAAAGGTGCTCTACAGGTGTCTCCGAAGGTACTTGTTGAGTTGGCGTATTTCGAGATTAGGATTTGTCACTTCGATCGTCGGAGAGGTATCTCTGGGCCCACTCGGTAATGCACATCACTATAAGCCTTGCAAGCAATGTGACTAATGAGTTAGTTGCGGGATGATGCATGAACGAGTAAAGAGACTTGCCGGTAACGAGATTGAACTAGGTATTGAGATACTGACGATCGAACCTCGGGCAAGTAACATACCGATGACAAAGGGAACAACGTATGTTGTTATGCGGTTCGACCGATAAAGATCTTCATAGAATATGTAGGAGCCAATATGGGCATCCAGGTTCCGCTATTGGTTATTGACCAGAGAAGTGTCTCGGTCATGTCTACATAGTTCTCGAACCCGTAGGGTCCGCGCGTTTAACGTTCGTTGACGATATAGTATTTATGAGTTATGTATGTTGGTGACCGAATGTTGTTCGGAGTCCCGGATGTGATCACGGACATGACGAGGAGCTCCGGAATGGTCCGGAGGTAAAGATTGATATATGGGATAATAATGTTTGGTCTCCGGAAGGGTTCCGGAATTCACCGGAAGGGGTTCCGGATGTTTCCCGGAATGTTTGGGTACGAGAACACTTTATTTGGGCCAAAGGGGAAAGCCCACGAGGCTTTTGGAAAGTGCAAAAGGAAGTTTTGCGGAGACCAGAGTCTAGACGCCAGGAACCCTGGTGTCTAGGGGGTAGACGCCGGGAACCCTGGCGTCTAGCCCTGGAGTCCATGTAGGACTCTTGCCTTTCGGGCAAAACCGACTTTGAGGAGGCTTTTACTCCAAGTTTTGACCCCAGGGCTCAACATATAAATTGAGGGGTAGGGCTAGCACCCAAGACACATCAAGAAACACCAAGCCGTGTCCCGACAACCCCGTCCCCTCTAGTTTATCCTCCGTCATAGTTTTCGTAGTGCTTAGGCGAAGCCCTGCGGAGATTGTTCTTCACCAACACCGTCACCACACCGTCGTGCTGCCAGAACTCATCTACTACTTCGCCCCTCTTGCTGGATCAAGAAGGCGAGGACGTCATCGAGCTGAACGTGTGCTAAACGCGGAGGTGCCGTACGTTCGGTACTTGATCGGGATGGATCGTGAAGGTGTACGACTACATCAACCGCGTTGATAAACGCTTCCGCTTACGGTCTACGAGGGTACGTAGACAACACTCTCCCCTCTCGTTGCTATGCATCACCATGATCTTGCGTGTGCGTAGGAAGTTTTTTGAAATTACTATGTTCCCCAACACTCGTGTGGGTGGCGTGTGTCGTACTGCTAGACATGAATGCTAGTTATGGCCCATGCCACCCCACTATATCGAGGTGCTGGTTACGTAGAACAAATTTCATGGAGTCCGTGCTCAGCCCTCCTCTATCTCTCTTCTCAGCCAGCCAGCAGACGCGCGGAGCCCATCGTCTGTTTGCTCATATGTGGTCCCACATGTCAGTGAAAACGCAAGAGGACCCACTGAACCTGCACATCTTTCACCTCGACATGCTAGTGATGAAAAACAAATCCAATAAAGATCTTCGGTGGCCGCTTTTGGAGTTACTCAAGAGTAGTAAGATTCTATTTACAGTTTAACCCAAGATGCACATAACGTGGCTTCACCTACCACTCTATTTTCTTGCATGACACGACCTGGATGCTGGATGTCCCACGTGTCGGCAAAAGGAGGAAGAACTCGACCAAATCTTCGGTTGTGCTCTCGGATTAGACTAGTTGTGCTAACTTAAAATTTTATTGTGTAGAATGGATGCAAGTTTTGGTATTGGGAAGAAGAGTACAACGATATATTGATAGAGCGCGATTTAGTAGATGTTCTAGCACTTTTAGCTAGCATAGAGGCTAGAGATGAGACTAATGCACTTGTTGATAGAATAGAGGCTAGACACGTCTACTTCTTTACACTCGAAGAATAAAGAAGCACGTAAGATCGAGCCTCCGCAGATCAACAATGAATGCATCGAGAAGGCACTAATCCAACTTACAGGAGCAGTTATGGAAGTTGGATATCTTCTAAATGTATTCTTGTTTTCTTTGGTCTTGCTTTTCTAGTCAAAATTTTGGTGATGTATTTCCATGTACCAAAAAATCAATGATGAAAAAAAGATATGTGTTTGCGAAGAAAAATGTACGCTGCCGGGATGCGGTCGCGCGTTTGGCGCACGACCACCGCATCCGAGAAATGGCCCGGACACGACCCCATTGCCCTACCCAAACGGACAGAATCCAGGCAAAATGGAGGTCCGTTTGGGGTCATGCGTTGGAGTTGGCCTTACAAGTGGGACCGCAGTTGAGGAAACCAACTATCGGCAAACCCCCACCTCACCCGCCGCACGATGGCCGAGTTAGAGAAACGATGAGGTTGAAGAGATTGCTGTAGCACGAACTCCAAGAAATATGGTGTTAGAGGGAAGTCGTGCTGGTGGCATGTGTCGTACTCCTGGACGTGAATGCTTGTTCTGGCCCATGCCACCCTACTACTCCTACTCCTCCTATCGAGGATTCGAGGTGCTGGTTACATACAGCGAACACATTAACATATGGCCCACCTCACACTGTGGCCAAGTTTCCTGGAGTCTGTGCTAGGTTAAAAAGTGTTCTTTGTGAGGATGGGTGGCTGGTCTCAGGTTTAAAACTTGTTGTATTACGTATGTAGACGTAGAGATAGTGCAGCATGTGAAGCTAGTACAAATAGTGTACTATTGTTGATTGGCCTCATCCGATAACCTGTTGCAATGCACGTACAATTACATATTCGGAAAATATATTTTTTGCCTCGTCGCAGCACCCACTCAGAGAAGCGACTCGATAGCCATTCATAAATTTAGTAAGTTTATCACAGGCATATCATTTTATTACATACAACAGGTCATCAACCCACAACGACAACGAGGATACATTATAAATACTAAAGTTTTCATCACACAACAAATAACAAGCAATGAAATGAACTTCAACTCAACCAATCCTCGACGTTGGAAACGCTTGCTTTGAACCACAAGCGATTCTCTCAAAAGAGCCAGCTATTGTCAATCTCGAGACCAACGCAGGACTGATCATCCAGGCTGAAGCGGCCTACTATATCACGACCAGGGTAGGGAACCACCGCAATGTCCGACGTATAGATACAGTTGCTTCTCATAAATGGTAGTAACGTTGTGTCAACAGCAGTTGGATCGCCTTTCACCATCATTGGATAGTTTTGTCCAAGGAAGAGTGAGTTTGCTCCAAGACTATCAATATTGTACCAGGGAGAAGGTGTTGGCGCTAGCACACTAGTATCCATCCTGAATACCATGCAACGGGTGTTGGAATAGGTCCGGAGAGTTCGACCATGGGAGACAACACCCGCTCCCTTAGTAGTAACATCAGCAGTGGGCTATATACAGACAAGAAGGGGTGATTCATCGGAAGTTGCCAGGTGCCACTGAGTATATGGGCCCTCCTCGTCCTCATGCTCGTGATCATCACCATCTTCATCTCCCCCTTGGTTATAAATTTTTTCAAGTATAGGCAGTGGAATGTTCACAGGACCTTGGAAACTCAAGAAGAAGGTTAATTAGTAGAGAAGGGAAACTTGCTAACTCGCATGCTTGTGGATGAAACAATTATAATTATGGTGGAAGACAAACGTACCAAAACTATGAGGATCTCATGCAAAAACAGTGCCATGAGTGGTGGCAGCAAACACAAGACCCTCGTATTCAATTGCATCACAGTACACGTCCGTGTATAGAAACTGATTTTTGAGCAATATCCATCCAGTCGAACCACGAAGGACGGCAACAAGCTTGTCGAAGATAGCAACAACTTGACAGTTCTTGTAATTCCAAGAGCGGTTGGGAACTTGAGAAATTGCTATCTTCCGTAGATGACAGTCACCATGATCATATTTGAACGTACGTAGATCATCTATGTGTTCAACCTCAGGGCACTCGGAGATTTTTGGAAGTGGAATCCGCTAACGAGTGTACACATACACAAGTTCCCACTCGCAATTGTACCCAATATAAACAACCCAATCTCCATTTGTGCCTGCCCAAGCCTTGCCCTCAAGCGATGGCATCTTAACATCGTACGTATCATTATCAAGCGGCATCAACTTGCACAAGGCGAGGCTTCCCTCGTCCCCGCGCCAGTCAGCAGGGTCACGGCGAAGAAGATATGGGAGATCAAACCGCTCCTGGACCCTTGGGCTCCTTGTAATGATGTTATTAGTTGAGTCGAGAATGTTCTTGAACGAACCTGCCATGCTAGCCGAGGTGATGACGTCGCACCGATCAATGAGTTCCCCCATCACGTCATCTTTCAGATCGGGGCAAGAATAATGGGGTCGTTTCCGGCTTGTTCCCTCCATGGAGAAGATGATTGAACAATGGCAAAAGGAAGGGTGAAGGCAAATGGAGGAGGGAGGAAGAGCGTGCGACAGCAGTTCCAAATCGAGAGGGGAAGGCGAAGAGTCGGTGGACGGTTGCCAGTTTGCCACGGTACACGAAGAGGCGCCCCGGCCTACATGTCCTTTCGGAAATTGTACAAAAGGACTCGCCGTCTTCTCACTGACATGTTGGAACGGGACCACATGTCAACGAAACATGGTGTGTAATTTCTCATGCAAAATGCGATCTGGCCGCGTTGGCCCGAGGTGCCGCATTAGTTATCGACCTTTGTTTTTTAACATACAATCTGAGTGGATAGCTCCTGTGGTCATCACACATGAGTGGATATATAGGTGGGCTAGGTGGGCAGGCGGCAACAATCTAAGTGCTAAAACTATTGATCTCGAAAAAAGAGTTGATCCAATGCTTGGTTTTGTTGGGATTTTCCAACTATGACCATTGGATAGAGTGAATCAATGGCTTACGTTCAAAGTTATTCTCATACTAATTGTATAGGAACGTGGAGAGATTTGGTTGATTTTATATCACTGAATAATATAAAATATTATGAGTGCAGACGCTCCACCCCGAGGTTTGTAGCTCCTTCTCGGTCGTCGGGAATCTATGTTCTTCCACTCTTTCGTTTAAGACATGAGCTTTGTTCATCCTGTTGCCGACACGCGGGGCATCTATATGGCTCCATTTTACAAAATCATACTATATGCCTCCATGACACGCGAGACATCTAGCATCAAGGTGGCGTGTCATGCAAGAAAATGGAGATACGCAGTGCCTAAGTGACTCGCGCACTTCGATGGCACCTAGTACTACGCAATATTTTTTCTCCTCGATGGCACGTGAATAGTGCATCTACTCAATGACAGAGCACGGGATGGTAGCCATGGACATGGTCGGCCCTTTCTGAAGAGAGTACTAATAAATAACTTTGATGTGTCCCGTCAACTCGCAGAACGATGAGAAGCTTGCTTACTACGCCTTCTCCCTCGCCAACGCGTGCGCGGTGCCTCGCAACACGAGGAGAAACTTTTACTTACAGGCGGTGGACGTGCAGCAGTTCATTTGGTGTCAGATTGCCAGAAGTACTACTGTAGTACCATCATTATTGTTCGACTTCCGGAAGAGGAGAAGAGCCAAGCGTAAGGTCACCTACTAACCTAGTACAGTACTACTATAGCCAAAGCTGGTCCACCTTTTTAGAGCATGGTTAATTAATATGGGCGGCTCTTGCAGCGGCACATCAATTAGAGCAAGTACTCTCTTCGTAGGAACAAAGGAAGTGAAACAAAAGTTGGAGTGGATGCAAGATTGCCAATTAAAACATGATTACATAGGAAAAAATCCTATAGCATTCTATCCTATGAATCAAACGACCAATGTAGGAAAATTATGAGGGGGGTCTCTCCAACAGTGTTCCTTGGCTCACACCTAGCATCACGGTGGTCGAACTTGGAGTCATTCATCTGGTACATGTGTCAATATCAAGAGCAACGCAGGACTGATCATCCAGGCTGAAGCGGCATATATCAGGACCAGGGTAGGGAACCACCGAAATGTCCGAGGTATAGATACAGTTGCTTCTCATAAATGGTAGTAACGTTGTGTCAACAGCAGCTGGATCACCTTTCACCATCATTGGATAGTTTGGTCCAAGGAAGAGCGAGTTTGCTCCAAGACTATCAATACTGAACCAGGGAGAAGGTGTTGGCGCTAGCACACTAGTATCCGTCCTGAATACCATGCAACGGGTCTTGGAATAGGTCAGGAGAGGGCGACCATGGGAGACAACACCTGCTTCCTCAGTAGTAACAATCTGAGTGCACTGTATACAGACAAGAAGAGGTGATCCATCAGAATTAGTTGCCAGGCACCACTGAGTATATAAGTTCTGCTCCTCCTCATGGTCGTGATCATCACCATCGTCATCTCCCCCTTGCTTATAAATTTTTTCAAGTATAGGTAGTGGAATGTTCACGGGACCTTGGAAACACAAGAAGAAGGTTAATTAGTAAAGGGAAACTTGCTAACCCGCATGCATGTGGATGAAACAATTATAAATACGGTGGAAGAAAAACGTACCGAAACTATGAGGATCCCATGCAAAAACAGTGCCACGAGTGGTGGCACCAAACACAAGATCCTCGTATTCAATTGCATCACAGTACACATCCGTGTATAGAAACTGATTTTTGAGCAATATCCATCCAGTCGAACCACGAAGGACGGCAACAAGCTTGTCGAAGATAGCAACAACTTGATAGTTCTTGTAATTCCAAGAGTAGTTGGGAACTCGACAAATTGCTATCTTCAGTAGACGACAGTCACCATGATCGTATTTGAACGTACGTAGATCATATGTGTGCTCAACCTCAGGGCACAATGAGATTTTTGGAAGTGGAATCCGCTGGCGAGTGTACACATTCACAAGTTCCCACTCGTAATTGTACCCAATATAAACAACCCAATCGCCATTTGCGCCAGCCCAGGACTTACCCTTAAGCGATGGCATCTTGACATCACACGTATCATTATCAAGCGGCATCAACTTGCACAAGGTGAGGCCTCCGTCGTCCGCGCCCATGCGAACAGGCTTATAGCAAAGAAGATAAGGGAGATCAAACCGCTCCTGGACCCTTGTGTTCCTTGGAATGATGTTATTAGTTGAGTCGAGAATGGGCTTGAACGAACCTGCCATGCCAGCCGAGGTGATGACGTCGCACCGATCAATGAGTTCCCCCACCACTTCATCTTTCAGATTAGGGCAAGAATAACGGGGTCGTTTCCGGCTTGTTCCCTCCATGGAGAAGACGATCGAACAATGGCAGAAGGAAGGGTGAAGGCAAATGGAGGAGGGAGGAAGAGCGTGCGACAACAATTCCAAATCGAGAGGGAAAGGTGAAGAGTCGGTGGACGGTTGCCAGTTTGCCACGGTACACGAAGAGGCGTCCCGGCCTACACGTCCTTCGGATATTGTACAAAAGGACTCGCCGTCGTCTCACTGACATGTTGGAACGGGACCACATGTCAACGAAACATGGTGTGTAATTTCTCGTGCAAAATGCGATATGGCCGTGTTGGCCCGAGGTGCCGCATTATTTCTCTACTTTATTTTTTAATGGCGTGTCGTTCGGTTTTGAAGCACGACTAACTGGTACTGTTTGCAGAGAAAATATAAACTACTCTACCACTACTCCACCTCTAGTACTAGTAGTATAAAAAATATATAGGCTGGAGCTTCAGAGCTTTCTTGCTAAGGGCTGCCCACTTGCTTCTCACACTATCACCCTCTCTCCAGATCTAAAAAGGACGGCCTCTCTCTCCCTCCTCACTGGTGGTCACAGATCCGCCGGGGAAGAAAAGGACGTGCAGCGTTGATGCACTCGTCGTCGGCGAGCGACGTCACGCACTGACGACAAGGCCGTCCTCTCAGACCTAACGCCCGCGCGGGATGGCCTCCGTCCCCAAGCTCGCTGCCGTAGTGCGTGCGGAGGATGAAGACCACGAGCGAAGCCACTTCCCGCCAACCCTCAGGTATGCTACCTCTTTTCAAACCATACCCTTGTTCTATTGCCCCATCTGCCATGTCGCTGCATGTGGATCTTTCTCCACTCCACCATCTTCCCAATTTGCTATCCTCTACTCTGCTGGTCACGTAGAGGAAAACCTTAATTTGCACTATTAAAGGAAACCCTACTGTTAGCTTAGCACTTGATCGTTTAGTTTACTGCTATTGCTTTCTTCATGACTTATACATGTTCCTATGACTATGAGATTATGCAACTCCCGATTACCGGAGGAACACTTTGTGTGCAACCAAACGTCACAACGTAACTGGGTGATTATAAAGGTGCTCTACAGGTGTCTCCGATGGTACTTGTTGAGTTGGCATAGATCGAGACTAGGATTTGTCACTCCGATTGTCGGAGAGGTATCTCTGGGCCCTCTCGGTAATGCACATCACAATAAGCCTTGCAAGCAATGTGACTAATGAGTTAGTTACGGTATGATGCATTACATAACGAGTAAAGAGACTTGCCGGTAACGAGATTGAGCTAGGTATTGAGATACCGACAATCGAATCTCGGGCAAGTAACATACCGATGACAAAGGGAACAACATATGTTGTTATGCGGTTTGACCGATAAAGATCTTCGTAGAATATGTAGGAGCCAGGTTCCGCTATTGGTTATTGACCAGAGACGTGTCTCGGTCCTGTCTACATAGTTTTCGAACCCGTAGGGTCCGCACGCTTAAAGTTCGATGATGATCGGTATTATGAGTTTTTGTGTTTTGATGTATCGAAGGTAGTTCGGAGTCCCCGGATATGATCACGGACATGACGAGGAGTCTCGAAATGGTCAAGACATAAAGATCGATATATTGGGCAACTATATTCGGACAACGGAAGTGTTCCGGGTGGTTTCGGAGAAAACCGGAGTGCCGGAGGGTTACCGAAACCCCCCGGGAGAAATAGTGGGCCTTATGGGCCTTAGTGTAGAGAGAGGGCTGGCCTAGTGCAGGCCGCGCGTCCCTCCCCCTCTGGTCTGAATTGGACTAGGAGAGGGGGGGCGGCGCCCCCCTTTCCTTCTCCCTCTCCCCCTTCCTTTCCCCTTCCTAGTAGGAGTAGGAAAGAGGGTAGTCCTACTCCTACTAGGAGGAGGCCTCCTCCTCCTGGCGCGCCCACAAGGGGCCGGCCGGCCTTCCCTTGCTCCTTTATATACGGGGGCAGGGGGGCACCTCTAGACACACAAGTTGATCTGTTGATCTCTCCCAGCCGTGTGCGGTGCCCCCCTCCACCCTAAGGCGAAGCCCTGCATCAGTAGCATCATCATCATCGTCGTCACACCGTCGTGTTGACGAAACTCTCCAGCGAAGCTTTGCTAGATCGAAGCTCGTGGGACGTCATCGAGCTGAACGTGTGCTGAACTCGGAGGTGTCGCGCGTTCGGTACTTGGATCGGTCGGATCATGAAGACGTACGACTACATCAACTGCGTTGTGCTAACGCTTCCACTTTCGGTCTACGAGGGTACGTGGACAACACTCTCCCCTATCGTTGCTATACATCACCATGATCTTGCGTGTGCGTAGGAATTTTTTTTGAAATTACTACATTCCCCAACAGTGGTATCAGAGCCGGGTTTATGCGTAGATGTTATATGCACGAGTAGAACACAAGTGAGTTGTGCACGATACAAGTCATACTGCTTACCAGCATGTCATACTTTGGTTCGACGGTATTGTTGGATGAAGCGGCCCGGACCGACATTACGCGTACGCTTACGCGAGACTGGTTCTACCGACGTGCTTTGCACACAGGTGGCTGGCGGGTGTCAGTTTCTCCTACTTTAGTTGAACTGAGTGTGACTATGCCCGATCCTTGAAAAGGTTAAAACAACACTAACTTGACGAACTATCATTGTGGTTTTGATGCGTAGGTAAGAACGGTTCTTGCTCAGCCCGTAGCAACCACGTAAAACTTGCAACAACAAAGTAGAGGACGTCTAACTTGTTTTTGCAGGGCATGTTGTGATGTGATATGGTCAAGGCATGATGCTATATTTTATTGTATGAGATGATCATGTTTTGTAACCGAGTTATCGGCAACTGGCAGGAGCCATATGGTTGTCGCTTTATTATATGCAATGCAATCGCCCTGTAATTGCTTACTTTATCACTAAGCGATAGCGATAGTCGTAGAAGCAATAGTTGGCGAGACGACAATGATGCTACGATGGAGATCAAGGTGTCGCGCCGGTGACGATGGTGATCATGACGGTGCTTTGGAGATGGAGATCAAAGGCACAAGATGATGATGGCCATATCATATCACTTATATTGATTGCATGTGCTGTTTATCCTTTATGCATCTTATTCTGCTTTGATTGACGGTAGCATTATAAGATGATCTCTCACTAAATTTCAAGTTATAAGTGTTCTCCCTGAGTATGCACCGTTGCGAAAGTTCGTCGTGCCGAGACACCATGTGATGATCGGGTCTGATAAGCTCTACGTTCAAATACAATGGGTGTAAGCCAGTTTTGCACACGCAGAATACTCGGGTTAAACTTGATGAGCCTAGCATATGCAGATATGGCCTCGGAACACTGAGACCGAAAGGTCGAGTGTGAATCATATAGTAGATATGATCAACATAGTGATGTTCACCTTTGAAAACTACTCCATCTCACGTGATGATCGGACATGGTTTAGTTGAGATGGATCACGTGATCACTTACATGATTCATGTCTATCTAAGTGGGAGTTCTGAAGTAATATGATTAATTAAACTTTAATTTATCATGAACTTAGTACCTGATAGTATTTTTCTTGTCTATGTTGTTGTAGATAGATGGCACATGCTGTTGTTCCGTTGAATTTTAATGCGTTCCTTGAGAAAGCAAAGTTGAAAGATGATGGTAGCAATTACAGGCACTGGGTTCCATAACTTGAGGATTATCCTCATTGCTGCACAGAAGAATTACGTCCTAGAAGCACCGCTGGGTGCCAGGCCTGCTGCAGATGCAACTTACGACGTTAAGATCGTCTGGCAAAGCAAAGGTGATGACTACTCGATAGTTCAATGTTCCATGCTTTACGGCTTAGAACCGGGACTTCAACGATGTTTTGAACGTCATGGAGCATATGAGATGTTCCAGGAGTTGAAGTTAATATTTCAAGCAAATGCCCGGATTGAGAGATATGAAGTCTCCAATAAGTTCTACAGCTGCAAGATGGAGGAGAATAGTTCTGTCAGTGAACATATACTCAAAATTTCTGGGTATAACAATCACTTGATTCAACTGGGAGTTAATCTTCCGGATGATAGTGTCATTGACAGAATTCTTCAATCACTGCCACCAAGCTATAAGAGCTTTGTGATGAACTATAATATGCAAGGGATGGATAAGACAATTCCCGAGCTCTTCGTAATGCTAAAGGCTGCGGAGGTAGAAATCAAGAAGGAGCATCAAGTGTTGATGGTCAACAAGACCACAAGTTTCAAGAAAAAGGGTAAAGGGAATAAGAAGGGGAACTTCAAGAAGAACGGCAAACAAGTTGCTGCTCAGGAGAAGAAACCCAAGTCTGGACCTAAGCCTGAGACTGAGTGCTTCTACTGCAAACAGACTGGTCACTGGAAGCGGAACTGCCCCAAGTATTTGGCAGATAAGAAGGATGGCAAGGTGAACAAAGGTATATGTGATATACATGTTATTGATGTGTACCTTACTAATGCTCGCAGTAGCACCTGAGTATTTGATACTGGTTCTGTTGCTAATATTTGCAACTCGAATCAGGGACTACAGATTAAGCGAAGATTGGCTAAGGACGAGGTGACGATGCGCGTGGGAAATGGTTCCAAAGTCGATGTGATCGTGGTCAGCACACTACCTCTACATCAACCTTCGGGATTAGTTTTAGACCTGAATAATTGTTATTTGGTGCCAGCGTTAAGCATGAACATTATATCTGGATCTTGTTTGATGCGAGACGGTTATTCATTTAAATCAGAGAATAATGGTTGTTCTATTTATATGAGTAATATCTTTTATGGTCATGCACCCTTGAAGAGTGGTCTATTTTTATTAAATCTCGATAGTAGTGATACACATATTCATAATATTGAAACCAAAAGATGCAGAGTTGACAATGATAGTGCAACTTATTTGTGGCACTGCCGTTTAGGTCATATTGGTGTAAAGCGCATGAAGAAACTCCATACCGATGGACTTTTGGAATCACGTGATTATGAATCATTTGTTACCTGCGAACCATGCCTCATGGGCAAGATGACTAAAATGCCGTTCTCCAGAACAATGGAGTGAGCAACAGATTTGTTGGAGATCATACATACTGATGTATATGGTCCGATGAATATTGAGGCTCGCGGCGGGTATCATTATTTTCTCACCTTCACAGATGATTTGAGTAGATATGGGTATATCTACTTAATGAAACATAAGTCTGAAACATTTGAAAAGTTCAAAGAATTTCAGAGTGAACTAGAAAATCATCGTAACAAGAAAATAAAATTTCTACGATCTGATCGTGGAGGACAATATTTGAGTATGAGTTTGGTCTTCATTTGAAACAATGTGGAATAGTTTCGCAACTCACGCCACCTGGAACACCACAGCGTAATGGTGTGTCCGAACGTCGTAATCGTACTTTACTAGATATGGTGCGATCTATGATGTCTCTTACTGATTTACCGCTATCGTTTTGGGGTTATGCTCTAGAGACGGCTGCATTCACGTTAAATAGGGCACCATCTAAATCCGTTGAGACGACGCCTTATGAACTGTGGTTTGGCGAGAAACCAAAGTTGTCGTTTCTTAAAGTTCGGGGCTGCGATGCTTATGTGAAGTTGTCGTTTCTTAAAGTTCAACCTGATAAGCTCGAACCCAAATCGGAGAAGTGTGTCTTCATAGGATACCCAAAGGAGACTGTTGGGTACACCTTCTATCACAGATCCGAAGGCAAAACATTCATTGCTAAGAATGGATCCTTTCTAGAGAAGGAGTTTCTCTCGAAAGAAGTGAGTGGGAGGAAAGTAGAACTTGATGAGGTAACTGTACCTGCTCCCTTATTGGAAAGTAGTTCATCACAGAAACTGGTTCCTGTGACACCTACACCAATCAGTGAGGAAGCTAATGATATTGATCATGAAACTTCAGATCAAGTTACTACCGAACCTCGTAGGTCAACCAGAGTAAGATCCGCACCAGAGTGGTACGGCAATCCTGTTCTGGAGGTCATGTTACTTGACCAAGGCGAACCTACGAACTATGAAGAAGCGATGGTGAGCCCAGATTCTGAAAAATGGCTTGAAGCCATGAAATCTGAGATGGGATCCATGTATGAGAACAAAGTGTGGACTTTGGTTGACTTGCCCGATGATCGGCAAGCCATAGAGAATAAATGGATCTTCAAGAAGAAGACTGACGCTGATGGTAATGTTACTGTCTACAAAGCTCGACTTGTTGCGAAAAGTTTTCGACAAGTTCAAGGAGTTGACTACGATGAGACTTTCTCACCCGTAGCGATGCTGAAGTCTGTCCGAATCATGTTAGCAATTGCCGCATTTTATGATTATGAAATTTGGCAAATGGATGTCAAAACTGCATTCCTGAATGGATTTCTGGAAGAAGAGTTGTATATGATGCAATCGGAAGGTTTTGTCGATCCAAAGGGAGGTAACAAAGTGTGCAAGCTCCAGCGATCCATTTATGGACTGGTGCAAGCCTCTCGGAGTTGGAATAAACGTTTTGATAGTGTGATCAAAGCATATGGATTTATACAGACTTTTGGAGAAGCCTGTATTTACAAGAAAGTGAGTGGGAGTTCTGTAGCATTTCTAATATTATATGTGGATGACATATTGTTAATTGGAAATGATATAGAATTTCTGGATAGCATAAAAGGATACTTGAATAAGAGTTTTTCAATGAAAGACCTCGGTGAAGCTACTTACATATTGGGCATCAAGATCTATAGAGATAGATCAAGACGCTTGATAGGACTTTCACAAAGCACATACCTTGACAAAGTTTTGAAAAAGTTCGAAATGGATCAAGCAAAGAAAGGGTTCTTGCCTGTTTTACAAGGTGTGAAGTTGAGTCAGACTCAATGCCCGACCACTGCAGAAGATAGAGAGAAAATGAAAGATGTTCCCTATGCTTCAGCCATAGGCACTATCTTGTATGCAATGCTGTGTACCAGACCTGATGTGTGCCTTGCTATTAGCTTAGTAGGGAGGTACCAAAGTAATCCATGAGTGGATCACTGGACAACGATCAAGAACATCCTGAAATACCTCAAAGGGACTAAGGATATGTTTCTCGTTTATGGAGGTGACAAAGAGCTCGTCGTAAATGGTTACGTCGATGCAAGCTTTGACACTGATCCGGACGATTCTAAATCGCAAACCGGTGTTTACATTGAAAGGTGGAGCTGTCAGTTGGTGCAGTTCTAAACAAAGCGCCGTGGCGGGATCTACGTGTGAAGCGGAGTACATAGCTGCTTCGGAAGCAGCAAATGAAGGAGTCTGGATGAAGGAGTTCATATCCAATCTAGGTGTCATACCTAGTGCATCGGGACCAATGAAAATCTTTTGTGACATAACTAGTGCAATTGCCTTACCAAAGGAATCCAGATTTCACAAGAGAACCAAGCACATCAAGAGACACTTCAATTCCATCCGGGATCAAGTCCAGGTGGGAGACATAGAGATTTGCAAGATACATACGGATCTGAATGTTGCAGACCCGTTGACTAAGCCTCTTCCACGAGCAAAACATGATCAGCACCAAAACTCCATGGGTGTTAGAATCATTACTGTGTAATCTAGATTATTGACTCTAGTGCAAGTGGGAGACTGAAGGAAATATGCCCTAGAGGCAATAATAAAGTTATTATTTATTTCCTCATATCATGATAAATGTTTATTATTCATGCTAGAATTGTATTAACCGGAAACATAATACATGTGTGAATACATAGACAAACATAGTGTCACTAGTATGCCTCTACTTGACTAGCTCGTTGATCAAAGATGGTTGAGTTTCCTAGCCATAGGCATGAGTTGTCATTTGATTAACGGGATCACATCATTAGGAGAATAATGTGATTGACTTGACCCATTCCGTTAGCTTAGGACTTGATCGTTTAGTTTACTGTTATTGCTTTCTTCATGACTTATACATGTTCCTATGACTATGAGATTATGCAACTCCCGATTACCGGAGGAACACTTTGTGTGCTACCAAACATCACAACGTAACTGGGTGATTATAAAGGTGCTCTACAGGTGTCTCCGATGGTACTTGTTGAGCTGGCATAGATCGAGACTAGGATTTGTCACTCCGATTGTCGGAGAGGTATCTCTGGGCCCTCTCGATAATGGACATCACAATAAGCCTTGCAAGCAATGTGACTAATGAGTTAGTTACGGGATGATGCATTACGTAACGAGTAAAGAGACTTGCCGGTAATGAGATTGACCTAGGTATTGAGATACCGACGATCGAATCTCGGGCAAGTAACATACCGATGACAAAGGGAACAACGTATGTTGTTATGCGGTTTGACCGACAAACATCTTCGTAGAATATGTAGGAGCCAATATGAGCATCCAGGTTCCGCTATTGGTTATTGACCGGAGACGTGTCTCCATCATGTCTACATAGTTCTCGAACCCGTAGGGTCCGCACGCTTAAAGTTCGGTGACGATCGGTATTATGAGTTTTGATGTACCGAAGGTAGTTCGGAGTGCCGGATATGATCACGGACATGACGAGGAGTCTCGAAATGGTCGAGACGTAAAGATCGATATATTGGATGACTATATTCGGACACCGGAAGTGTTCCGGGTGGTTTCGGAGAAAACCGGAGTGCCGGAGGGTTACCGGAACCACCCCCGGGAGAAATAGTGGGCCTTATGGGCCTTAGTGGAGAGAGAGAGGGCTAGCCTAGGGCGGGCCGCGCGCCCCTCCCCCTCTGATCCGAGTTGGACTAGGAGAGGGGGGGCGGCGCCCCCCTTTCCTTCTCCCTCTCCCCCTTCTGCTTTCCCCCTCCTAGTAGGAGTAGGAAAGAGGGGAGTCCTACTCCTACTAGGAGGAGGACTCCTCCTCCTGGCGCGCCCACAAGGGGCCGGCCGGCCTCCCCCTTGCTCCTTTATATACGGGGGCAGGGGCACCTCTAGACACACAAGTTGATCTGTTGATCTCTCCCAGCCGTGTGCGGTGCCCCCCTCCACCACAATCCACCTCGATCATATCGTAGAGGTGCTTAGGCGAAGCCCTGCGTCGGTAGCATCATCATCACCGTCATCACGCCGTCGTGCTGACAAAACTCTCTGGCGAAGCTTTGCTGGATCGAAGCTCGTGGGACGTCATCGAGCTGAACGTGTGCTGAACTCGGAGGTGCCGTGCGTTCGGTACTTGGATCGGTCGGATCGTGAAGACGTACGACTACATCAACCGCGTTGTGCTAACGCTTCCGCTTTTGGTCTACGAGGGTACATGGACAACACTCTCCCCTCTCGTTGCTATACATTACCATGATCTTGCGTGTGCGTAGGAATTTTTTCGAAATTACTACGTTCCCCAACAGGTTGTGCCCACCTCGGGTGCCCCCCCAAGCCGCCTCTTTGCTCTATAAATACCCCAATATTCCAGAAACCCTAGGAGAGTCGACGAAAATCAATTCCAGCCGCCTCAAGTTCCAGAAACCATAGATCCAATCTAGACACCATCTTGGAGGGGTGCATGATGTCCAGTGGTGCCTCTCCGATGATGCGTGAGTAGTTCTTTGTAGACCTACGGGTCCGTAGTTAGTAGCTAGATGGCTTCCTCTCTCTCGTTTGATTCTCAATACAATGGTCTCTTGGAGATCCATTTGATGTAACTCTTTTTGCGGTGTGTTTGTTGGGATCCGATGAACTTTGAGTTTATGATCAGATCTATCTTTTTATCCATGAAAGTTATTTGAGTCTTCTTTGATCTCTTATATGCATGATTACTTATAGCCTCGTATTTCTTCTCCGGTATTTGGGTTTTGTTTGGCCAACTTGATCTATTTATCTTGCAATGGGAAGAGGTGCTTTGTGATGGGTTCGATCTTAAGGTACTTGATCCCAGTGACAGAAAGGGAACCGACACGTATGTATCGTTGCTATTAATGATAACAAGATGGGGTCTATTTCTAATAAACTAGCGGGGTCGCCCGCGCATTTGCGCGGCTAGATCATTGATTTTGTTGTGAGAATAGTTGAAGTCCACTTATTTTAATGCTAACAATATATATTACAATTCTAATGGCCTTATAAGTGAAACTTTGTATCATGCTTTTGGAATATTGGTGATTTATTGCTTCAAATAAATTCAAATTTTAACAAAAGAATTAGAGTATCACCTAAAATAATGTACCCAATTTGGAATCGAAATGCAAAAATATCTACAATTAAAGTGTTTTGTAGCCATATAATAGTTGCGGGACATGTGTGCCATGGGGGTTGACGTGAAGCTCCATCGAGGCACTTGGACTCTAGGCCGCTTGCAGCCGCTAGGCAACCCAATCTCCTATGGGTAGGTCAATTATCTCTTCCCTACCACCTTAACCTCTCTTTCCATTCTTCTATGTTCGCCTCTCTTGCAACTCTCACTCATTGTACAACCATTGGCTCTATTTCTCTTTAGCTTCTCAAGCTTCACCGCGCCCCCCTTTAGACCGAGGTGACACTTATATTGATAGCAATAACTCCTGGTCGAGCACTGCTATTGGGTGGTAGTTAGCTTTGATGGTTTCATCTCATCTAAGTTCTAGTGGGTGCCCATTTGCACGGCTAAATTTTTCGTTTGTTTTTATATCTATATTAGCCTTGTGATGTTGGTACAGGAAGGTAGGCTTGCAAAATCACATATAAAATGTCAAAACTCATTTGTCAAATAAAGAAGTTGTAGCCAGTGTCTAAATCGTGAAAAAGTATTAGTGTATTAGTGGACTCAAGTATATTTTTTTTTATCATGTGTAGTAAGATGTTAGCAAAGCATTTCGTATGTGACAACTGGAAACCACATTTGGGTTCAATTTTGGCATGCCAAACTATATAGTGGTGTCCGTCTTTTATCCACAATTTTAAGAAACATCCCAATAAAACATAATTTATTAACTCTGATGTCTAGAATATCTTCCAACTAATGTATGTTGCTTAGCCATCTAAGACAATATAAACTTATTTGCATGTATTTGAAAAAATCCAGAACTAACCTCACCTGCTAAATATTGCCTAATCTATGTCGCTGGCCATTTTTCTCTATTTTTATCGTGGCGTGTATATAGTCCTGTTGCATGGTTATTTATTTTCCTCAAAAAAGTTATTAGCTTCTTTTATCGTGGCATTGCACACACTACACTTGGTGGCAGCGAGTTGTGTAGCCCTTGCAATGACGCGGCGGATTGTCTAATCTATACCTACTATTAAAGGGAATAGATATTCTTGGTTTGGTTCCACTTTTTTATCCCGTTTTGAGTTTTTTTTTTGAAAGGTTACACACAACATTATTAGGTACACATGACACATATAGCCATGATCACGTACTAGAAAAAAAAGTACTAGGCACGTCCCTACCTCCGGACTCTGGAAAACCTATAGCCATGGTCACGTATACATATACTACAGGAAAAAAAGATATACTAACCACATCCAGACTCTGAACGTAAAAGGGAAAGTACAAACGTATGTATACAAGGAATAGCAAAACGAAAACAATTCTTCACTCGGTCAAAAAAGGATAAGGCACATGATAACATTATCTGTGCTACAATGGACGTCGTCTCTTGAATTGGCTGTTCACAAAGCCAACTATTTCTTTTTTTTTCGGGTGAGCCAACTATTTCACGATAGACTTCCACTTTTTTTCCCGGATAGACTCCCACTTATGCACGGCTGTGTTGATATTTTTTTGCATGGTCTCTGCTGTGTTATAGCAAATTAGAGGTCATAGGTCACCATACATCTAAAAAAAGGAATATATTATTTATTTATTTTTTGAACATAGTACAGACGTAAGCGCTCATATACACGCGCATACACTCACACCTATGAACGCACACACGCACACCCTACCCCATATGAGCACCTCCGAAAGACTGAGCCGGCATATCATCTTGAAATTTACGAAGCCACCGAAGGCACCTCGTCGCCGATGCGAGCACCAGGACTTGAACCCTGGTGGGCTGGGGATACCACAATCCCTCTAACCATACAACCACAAGTTGGTTCGCAATGAATATATTATTTTGATCTGTATACTTTCAGCATAAAAAATATGGTCTATTGATCTTAATTTTATGCCCCCGCGAAAAAAAGATCTTGATTTTTACGGTTGAGATTAAAAATAGAAATCCAAAAAAAGATTAAAAAAATAGAAAAAGTTATGAATAACTATAGTTATGTACACATGAATTTAAGTTAGCACGTACAATCTATACCTACTATTAAAGGGAATAGATATTTTTGGTTTGCTCCCGCTTTGTTTCATCCCGTTTTGAGTTTTTTTTTGAAACTACCAGCAACTGCTGGCCTTTTATATTATGAAGCAGGGATCAATATTTACAAGGCCGTACACACGGTCTGAAGGAAGAAGTTCAAAGAAAAGAAAGAGGCCCTATGGAACACAGTGGGTAGGGTGCTTTCTCACGTCGGAACCCCAAAGGGGTGCTAAATGCATCTTGCTCCCGCAAGTCTCCATGATTCCAAGGATCCCCGAACTGCCTGGAGGATGGCCGAGGGCGCGGCTATCTTCTTCTGGAACACTTTGCGGTTGCGTTCGAGCCAAATCTCCCATGAGATGAGTATGGTGAGAGACCGGACACCTTTCTGATGCTCAACAGATCGATGTGACGTTGAGGATATGAGACCAGAATGTCTCCGAGCGGTTGATATCCGGCCAAGTGTTCGGTTCGACGGCAGCACAGTCGTACCCGCCGGCCGCAGTGCTATAGATCCGCCGCGCCTCCGGGCAGTGCCATAGTAGGTGAACTGAGGTTTCTGGGTTGCAAACACATAGCGATGATGAAATTGAAAATGTAGAGATGGCACTTGGACATGATCCTCTCCTCCCTGTCATCCTCCTCCTCCTCCTCCTCCTCTCTCTCTCTCTCTCTCTCTCTCTCTCTCTCTCTCTCTCTCTCTGCATGATGCGTAATGGCACATGCAGCAACAGTTCACACCTGTTTTGAGTATTTTTACGTGCACTATTTTTTAGTTTTGTCCGTTTGTGACAAACATACATGCAACAAAGAAAACCGGGACAATATGAACGAAACCAGGACGTACCTTTAAAGGAAACTTAATTGAAACAAAAGCGAAGTGGCCGGCCACACGTCGTAACCTGACCCAAAAAATATACATGGGAGTCCGAACTAGCTACGAGCTGCAGGGTGCCGGCTAGCTTGATTCTTTCCCAGCTAAACACATGAGCACATGTCAAGTAGGCTGGTGGATCGATTCGGCGGAGGCTACATGGCTTGATTAATTGCTCCCTGAGAACTTGCACGTGATTCAACTAACAGGTGCACAACCCTAGCTTCAATGAGTCAAGTTAGTATTTTATTAATAGCTGTTTGATTTTATTTTTCTTTTCTGCTCTTCCTATCCGAGCATCCATGCATCAGGTTTTCATAGCTAAACTGACTACACAATAAGGAGGCATTTTCATATTCCTACAATTCCCTTTTTTTCACCGGCTCATGTATTTCTATATGACATGATATGGATTTTGCATAACTCGAAACGTGCTAGAGAAATATTTTGCAATGATTGGGATCCTCTCAGTGCAATGCAATGTTACCTTTCTTTGTTCATCTTCAAGGAGAATTGCTTTTTTTGTTCATCTTCAAGGCCAAAATCATATTATTATTTTCACCGTGCTTTCAGGAAAACTGATACTTACTTATGCTAATCTGCATATCTTGGTATATGCAAAGGAGTAACTGAACAACTACCCGTGCAAGCTCACATTGATCAATCAAGGTTAGCTTTTCTATAGTATTGATTGTTGAATAGTCATGCAAAGTAGCCTTTTGCAAAGATGGTGAAAGCACCGAATTTTTATTCATCTGGGAATAATTGATGTGTATCATAAATCAAATTATCGCTTATGTTTTAGGCCGTGTTTAGGCTTAAATCATCACTTGCTTACTGGGATAGGAGAGTGAGGTGATTTTTTCTCCCGTTGCAACGTACAAACATATTTAGGTGGCACTTTCGGATGTTATTATGCCATGATGACGGTAGTTTCGATGGACAGTGGGCACAATAATTTCTCTCCCGTTGCAACACACGGGCATATGTGCTAGTATAGAGACTAAAACAAAATCATAAAATGTATAGTACGGACAATTTAGAGAAATATGATTGTGTACTTTCGGACAAAGGTATTTCCATTTTAGTGCATGGATTGTAGCCAAGGACATTTCTAAGTTAATAAATGCTACACATATGTGCGTCTCCCTTGAAACCATATACTGGATTATGCCTTTGTCTCATCCAGTCCGCGTCCATGCGCTATGGATTTCACATTCAGTTTCTTAAAGAGATGCACTATTTATCCAACAAATAACTCACATCCAGAACAAACAAACAAAATATTTAGGAAAGTTATAAGGAAACTCTCCATTGTATATATTTTAACTAAATCTAGTTCATAAAGATTTTTAGTGCATGTGGCCAGTTTTTGCAGCGCAAACATGGGTTACCGTCCCGTAATTAGAGATATCTTCTTTTTAACCATATAAACACCTTATACATCTTTTCCTTCTAGTCCATCAGAAGAATGATATTTTTTGGAAGTGCGCCTATAATGCGTGAGATCTTGTACTAACAATACACCACGCGGGAGATCTTTTTGTTACTGTTTTATTTACCAATTGTTTGCCCTCATGTCAACAATGGAACTATTTAGCTTTCCACGACATTAGCATTGGTACGTTGATCTATTATAAATTAAAATTCATTGTTAATTAGAAAGAGAAAAATACGCTAGAACATCTCGTAGAAAGTAGGGCCACTTATTTGGTGGACCATATAAAAATTTACAATTTGGACTGACCAGAGAAAAGAAAAAATGCTAGAAAATATCATAAAAGCCAAATATGAGGAAATTAGTTTGCTAACATAAATGCATATACCCCCGCAAAAACCATGTCTCATAAACACATGCATAAATGATATATATGTTGCCAAGATGGTATTTTCCCATGTTGTAGATGCTACACATGAAGGATCAATTAGCTTACGTGCGTATCAAGAGATAGAACAATGAGCGCACCTGTTCATATGTAAATGCATGCGTACGTGTGTGTTTTTGCTGTGAACGCCCGAAGCTCCTTGAGTCGACGCGAATGCGCAGCCACGTACAACCGCGAGTCAGCGACAACTCTGCCACGCCATTGCGTTTCTGTCCTGTGAGATGCGCCTCTGCCGCTGCCATCGGCCGTCGCCTCTGCTGCCGCCGTTGCCGCCGCCGTCGCTGCTACTGTGTGGGCCAGCTTGTACATCATACATCGATCCAGCCAGTAGTTATTCATATTCCTCCTCATACCGGCTAATTGAACAATCACATACGTCTTTGATTGTTGTTATAAATCGTACACTACCGCTTGCATGGCAGCAGCCTCCACGGCGGTGCACCGGCGAGATCGTGCGGACCATGAGGAGGTCATGGGCCTTGGCTGAACCCTTGGTATGCAGTCAATCAGAGAATATCAAATTAGCCTATTGCTAGTTTTTTTTACGTGTATTACACGAGGAAATCTTGATCGTTGATACATCTTAATATTTAAGTGTCAAATCAGCACCGTTCGTTTTCTATCGTTTTAAGTATATAATAATAGATAGATAAATCTTGTCTACATCATGTCATCATTCTTATTGTATTACTCCATCTTTCCATGAACTTAATACACTAGATGCATGTTGGATAGCGGTCGATGTGTGGAGTAATAGTAGCAGATGCAGGCAGGAGTCGGTCTACTAATCTTGGACATGATGCCTATATAATGATCATTGCCTGGATATCGTCATGATTATTTGAAGTTCTATCGATAGCCCAACAGTAATTTGTTCACCCACCGTTTGCTATTTTTCTCGAGAGAAGCCACTAGTGAAACCTACGCCCCCGGGTCTCTTCTTTATTATATTTTCCTTTGCGATCTATTTTCCTTTGCTTTTATTTTCAGATCTATTAAACCAAAACTACATAAATACCTTGCTGCACTTTATTTTAATTGGTGTTCGATCTATCAATATTTACAACTCTCTCACATCCGTTTGCCAATTTCTGGCGCCGTTACCCGAAAGGGATTGACAACCCCTTTAACACGTCAGGTTGCGAGTATTTGTTATTTGTGTGCAGGTGTTGTTTACGTAGTGTTGCGTGGTTCTCCTACTAGTTCCATAACCTTGGTCTCATCACTGAGGGAAATACCTACCGTTGCTGTGCTGCATCATCTCTTCCTCTTTGGGGAAATACCGACGTAGTTCAAGCAAACATCAAAAGGAATTTCTGGCGCCGTTGCCGAGGAGGATCACGTCAAGATAGTCTCCCGGCAACACGCCAATTTCTGGCGCTGTTGCCGGGGAGACATCATCAACATCTACCAGGTTTCTAATCATAAATCTCATCTCCTTGTAATTTACATTATTTGCCGGGGAGACAAAAAAATTTTGGTTTAAAGTTGCCATGTCTGTTGCACATGAATTGTCATGATGTTTACACTGAAGTTGCCATGATATGTTTCAGCTATTTTCTTCTACATTTAAAAGTAAATTTTGATATATTATAAAACAGGGAATTAAGAAACTAGACTTGCCATGAACCATAAACTAAAATTGCCATGATACATGAACTTAAATTTGCCATGGTTCATACAAAAAATAATTTTCATGGTCAAAGTACTGGAATTGCCATCATCAAAAACTAAAATTGCCATGCTCTACAAACTAAAATTGCCACATTGCAACTTTAGTTTAAGCATTATAGCAACTACAGTGTAAACATCATGGCAACTTTTGGGCAAAAAAAATCGTCAAAACATATCAACATGGGGTCTACTTTTGAAGATCTCGTCGAGACGGATTTAATGCTGAAAACGGATTTTTAATTCGATTTTTTAATTAGAAGATAAAACATTTTAAGCCGAAAACTAAAAAGATTCCTACTGATGTCATATGTTCATACGTGGCAAAATGAGTGGTGATGGAGGCGTGTAGGCGATGTGCAAGATGCCACACGTGTGGGCGTTAGTTTATTCGAATTTGTATTACATCGGAAAGCACAGATTTAGGCAAAGCAATTAGCTAGCATTAGAAGTTAAGCCAAGGAGGCAATTTCACGTGAAGCAAAGGCTAGTAGTACATGGAACAATCAGGTTCTATATGTGTACGTCAGTACTTGGCCATCGTGTGGGAAGCTTGGTTATTTTTTTCACAGAGTCAGCCGTACAAAGAATCATGGCGCCAACGGGTGTCAGGTTTGAGGTGGAGAAATTCTTCGGAACTAGAAACTCTGGGTTATGGCAGACAAGGGTGAAAATTTGTTGGCACGACAGTGATGCTTGAAGGATTGCGGGAAGTCAATTCAGCTAAGATGGAATTGTCATGTGATGGATGGAAATTTGCAGAAGACGATTTGGGAGCCTCGAGCGTGTCGTACAGTCAAACAAGTTCTGTTGGGTCAGACTAGATAGTCTGACGGATCAACGTGAGCCGGTTGGAACAGAAGACGGTGATGGGATCGACGACGACGACATAGGAGTGTGATGCTGATGGTGATCGACTTCTGGGGCGTGGAAACATGTGGCACATGACCAAGGGCTTGTGTGGCTTCGACAAGATTATAGCGCAGGGTTGATTCAAGACGGTGCACATGAGAGCTTGAAGTAAACGGGGCGCGATGATGGACTGATCATCTACCATGGAGTCATGTTGAAGGTGGAGCTGGAGTCTGGAGGACTTCACTTGGTGCTGGTTGAGGGGCTACGGTGTAAGTGCACAGAGAGTCGAAGCCTATTTAGCAGGGAAAAAGCAAGTGACACGTAGTTCGGACTGGAGCCCAGTGGTCTGATGGAAGCGTGAGACTCGCCATCGGTCAGCGATGATCGATGGTACTCTGCAGTCGGGGTTGAGTGGTGTGGTTTTGTGACCCTTGAGACTCGACCAGGACAGCGGAGGCTCGATGTAGTAATAGCGGCGAGGCATGCGATATGCACGGGACATGGAGATGGGCCAGGGCTCTGGTGGTCATACATGTGTGAGACAACTATGGATTTGACTCGGAATGACTACAAGCAATGGTGAAATTCATTCAAGTTTCAAACAGGCGGTCAAGGAAGAGCAATGATGTTGAGTTCAGGTAACTCTTATGTGTGACACCCAATATGTGAGTTGTTCTCTTTCACGCAGGTCAGTGATCGACGTGTGATGGCATTGAACGGGTACTCTGGAAGTTGGGAGCACAAACTAGAGTAAGGGGAACTTAATTTCGCTCGAGTGTTGACTGTGGTGAAGAAAAGAAGGGACTACAAGTTCCAGGTGGAGTCACATGGACTCTTTGGAGTAGCAGCGGTACTCACGGCATAACTCAAGTCCAATGTACATGGAAGTTCGACGCATGGAAAAATCCAAGGTGGTGGAGAATATCCGCCAAGGTGGAGTTTGTTGGAGTTGTGTCGGATATAGTGTATAAGGTAGGTTAAAGTTGGACTCTCAGTAGTATTGTGTTTAGATAGGATATAGAGTCGTGTCCTAGTGGGACACTTGTATCCTAGGTCTCTCATATATAGCAAGGGTAGACACACGGTGTAACATATTCCAACATAATAGCACCGGAACGCAAGGGAAGCCAGCGGCATGTGCCGGTGTCCAGGGCGACCGGGTGTGGTATTGTAGCGGTATCATGGGGAGGAGTGCCCATAGTCAGGCCCCGGGATGTAGCCATATCCATGAACCTCGTTAACAAATCTCGGTGTCGTGCTCATGATTGATTGGTCCTTGGATGATCGACGATATGCCCGGATTTATTCTAACACTGGTCTTCCCAAAAACCCAAACCCACACGGATAGGGGATAGGTATTGGAAGCAGCGATTTGCTTTCAGACCAATCAAAGAAAAACGTTGCTAATCTGCACTGACGTTGGAATAAAAAGAAACCTAATCTGAGATTTAGAAGAAAAAAAGAATCATAATCCGCTACTCCCTCCGTAAAGAAATATAAGAGCGACTTTAGTGATCTAAACGCTTTTACTTTTTTATAGAGGGAGTACTACTTATCACAATCAAGAGTTCAAGATTGCCGGAGCTAGATGCTTGCGCACGTTAGCACATTTCTTTTTTTTTCTTTTTTTGCAGGGTGAAAAGAGTTTTATTCCAAAATTATAGAGTTAAAGTGCAGAAGCAAGAATTTCTTGGTACATGGAGGTCCTCTTTGTAGCCAAACAGTAGTGGTACATTCAGTACGGCTATACCTCGCTAAACAATCTACCACTCTATTCTAAGAACGATGAAGCTTTTGCGGAATAAACTCCTGAAATCTCGTAAGGCAAGAATCTCCAACGCCAGATGTCCATATGAAGACCGGACTAGTGACCCATCATTGAAGATAGTTAGGGCTGTGGACGAGTCCGACTGCACAATGACCGGAAGTTCCGTGTGTTGCAGGGCTAGCGCCATGCCCTGCAGCATGAATCTCTGCTTCTAACGCATCATTATAGTGGAATAAATACCTATAGGCTACGAAGATTATCGTCCCATCATGTTCCCGAAGTATCATGTCCACCGCTGTAGTGCCGTCCACACTTGAGAAAGCACCATCTACCGAAAGCGCAACCTTGTCCATTGGCGGGGGTGTCCATGTAAGTGGAGTATCTGTGGACACAGGTCTCGGCATCTCAACTTCAACGACCAGGGGCATTTTGGCGGATTCAACTCTGGGGTGCGCACGAAGAACTCTCTCTCCCTGGTTCGCTCGCTCAACGATCTCACGGCCTAGATCGTCGGACTCAAAGAACACGGGACACCGGGGTTTATACTGGTTCGGGCCATCGTTGTGGTGTAATACCCTACTCCAGTGTGGTGGTGGTGGATTGCCTCGCGGGCTAAGATGAACTAGTACAATGGACGAACAGCCTCAGGAGGAGAGGTGTTCTTGAGCTCAATGAGCTGGTGTGTATGTGGGTGAGTCGAATGATCCGTCCCCTTCCTATGGTGGTGGCTAGTCCTATTTATAGAGGCTCTGGTCCTCTTCCCAAATGTTAGGCGGGAAGGGATCCCACAACGGCCAAGTTTGAAGGGGGACAACCAGTACAAGCTATCCTGACAAAAGGTGGTCTTCGCCTGCCAAAGGCTCTGGTGGTGACGCTGATGTGGGCTCCGCGATGACCTCCGTCCTGCCGTCCTGCTGGTCTTGGTCTCGTTGCACCGATATGGAAACCTTTGCCTGATGCCTCGGGACTCCTTGCATGTGCCTGCCTCTTTAGCACCAAAGAGGAAACTGGTACACTGCACACGCTGGCGCCCGCCTGGCCTTGATCGTCATGGCTCACGTCACGTGAACCTCGCGAGGTGCCCCTTGCATAGATATCTCCACTCCTCACGAGCCAGCCTAGGGAGGCCGCCCCCAGGAAGGTCTTGGTGTCGCCCGGCTCGCGAGGCTTGGCCCCTCGCAAGGGTCTCGAGTGGTTGCTGCTGAAGCTGGCCATACCGGGCCGTTGGTGGAGCCACGCCGTGGGCCGCAAGCAGGCAAGTCTGAGTACCCCCGTTCACAGGACGCCGATAGTGGCCCCCAGGCCCAAGGCAGTGCAGAGCGCCTCGGGCCCCAACCGCCTGCGGCCTTGGTCGACGCGTGGCGACTGATTGGACGTGGGCATCTCTGCTTCCCCACGCTGCCTCGGCGACTGCCTGATTTGACGAGACCCTGCTGCATGCAGAAGAAACCATCATTACGTGCGATCGTGGAGGTCGATGGAATTGGCCTCCTTCTCGCTATAAATGAGGAGGGGGGCAGAGCCCCCGTTGCTCATCTCCATCTTCCCGTTGCCCGCTCCTTCTTCTTCCTTGCTCCGCCGTCTTGCTGCGACACCCATGGCGTCGATAAGGAGATTCTCCACCGCTGAGAAGGGAAAAACCCCCTGTCAAGAGCAGGGGCCTCTTCCACCAAAGAAGAGGTTGGCCCGTTGAGGGAGTCCTTGACTAAGGGGTCCTCGGGCGTCCGACCTGTCATACATGGGCCGGACTAATGGGCCGCGAATGTACGAAGGCCGAAGACTCTCTCCCGTGTCCGGATGGGACTCTCCTTGGCGTAGAAGGCAAGCTTGGCGACCAAATATGAAGATTCCTTTCTCTGTAACCGACCTGATGTAACCCTAGATCCTTCCGGTGTCTATATAAACCGGAGGGCTTAGTCCGGATCAGCAATACTCATAACCATAGTCATACAGGCTAGACTTCTAGGGTTTATCCATTATGATCTCGTGGTAGATCAACTCTTGTAACACTCATATTCATCAAGATCAATCAAGCAGGAAGTAGGGTATTACCTCCATAGAGAGAGCCCGAACCTAGGAAAACATCGTGTCCCCCGTCTCCTGTTACCATCGATCCTAGACGCACAATTCGGGACCCCCTACCCGAGATCCGCCAGTTTTGACACCGACATTGGTGCTTTCACTTAGAGTTCCACTGTGCCGTCCCCAAAAGGTTTGATGGCTCCTTCAATCATCCACGATGATGCTGTCCAGGGGGAACCTTCCTCCCCGGACAGATTTTCATGTTTGACGGCTTCGTACTGCGGGCCAACTCGCTTGGCCATCTGGAGCAGATCGATAGCTACGCCCCTGGCCATCAGGTCAGATTTGGGAGCTTGATTTACGTCGCGGACATCGTCGGAGACTTGATCTTCGATGGATTCGAGACCGCGGCAGCCGCTCCCCGCCACCACGATGACCATGACTTAAATCTGTCATCGGGCCATACTCTGGAAATTGCACTGGTAGCCGCTCGGGCCTTAGATTCGGAGCAGGTCGTGCCATCCGAGGACGGGAAGCTCAACCCCGCCACGGAAGCTGCAGATTCCGCGGCGTTGGAGCCGCACACAGATCTCACCTCGGGTGATATCCGTGTCTCCGGAGCCTCTGACTCATTTCCGGCTATAGGTTCCGAACCATGTGTGTTCGCGCACGTCGAGCTGGACCAGTCATCGATCGTCGAATTCAGCGCCGCAGACATCTTCCGACACTCACCTTTAGGCGACATGCTCAACTCATTAAAAATATATCCTTAGCGGGGGACTCACAGCCGAATTATATCCGGTTCGAGCTGGAGGCTGATGACGGAGAATTTTGTTTCCCACCCACCGCCCACTTCATAGCCATCGTCGAAGACTTAACCGACACGCTCGATTACGGCTCTGAAGACATCGACGACATGGATGACGATGCAGGAGAATAAGAGGCCCAAAATCCATCGTTTACCGGACATTGGACGGCCACTTCCTCGTACGACGTATACATGGTGGATACACCAAAAGGGAATAGTGCCGACGACAAGGAAAACCCAGTGGAGGATGACCCCCCCTAAGACACAACCAAAGCGCCAGCGTCAGCGGCGCCGCTCTAAATCACGCCGCAGAGACAGCAATACCGGCACAGGAGATGACAACACTCCGGACGGTGCCAAAGACATAGAAGACCCCGACGAACAAACTGCCAAACAGGACAATCAGGAAGATGGGCAAGTCAGCCCTGATGAACAGGCCATAGACGAAAACTCGGAGGACGATAGTTATCATCCGCTCTCCGAGGAGGAGGTGAGCCTCGGCAACGAGGACTTTATCGTGCCTGAGGAACCCCTCAAGCAGGAGCGCTTCAAGCGCCAGCTATAGCCACTGCAAGGAGCCTGAAAAAGAAGCAGCAGCAGCTTCAAGCTGATCAAGATCTGCTAAATGATAGATGGACTGATGTCCTGGCAGCTGAAGAATACGGCCTTAAGCACCCAGCCAAAAGTTACCCGCAGCGTAAATTGTTACCTATGTTCGATGATGAGGCGTTGGAGCCCATACCATCATCGCGCAATGCGGCTGACCGACCGCCACGGGGTCGGGACAAGGCGGCAACTCAAGCCAAACAGCTCGGGGACATACCTACGACTTGCGGCAAAAACTGGACAATAATGCAGGACATACTAGATCGATCTACGGATCGCGAGGGCGTGCCCCGACACGTGACGACGACCACTTATTCGGACAACAAGGCTAGTCACGTCCGGGCCGAACTCCACAGACGGACTCCATCAGAGCTACATCGTGATGTGGCCCAATATAGAGGCGCCGCACACACTCTTTACTTCACTGATGAAGTAATGGATCATGAATTCCCAGAAGGGTTTAAACCCGTAAAGATCGAATCATATGATGGGACAACAGACCCTGCGGTCTGGATCGAGGATTTCCTCCTCCATATTCATATGGCTCGTGGTGATGATCTCCACGCCATCAAATATCTCCCACTAAAACTCAAAGGACCAGCTCGGTACTGGCTGAACAGTCTGCCCGAAAACTCCATCGGCAGCTGGGAAGACTTGGAAGAAGCCTTCCTTGATAACTTCCAAGGAACATACGTCCGGCCTCCGGATGCAGATGACTTAAGTCATATAGTCCAACAGTCCGGAGAGTCAGCCAGGAAATTCTGGACTAAGTTCTTAACTAAAAAGAACCAGATCGTCGACTGTCCGGATGCCGAAGCCCTAGCAGCCTTTAAGCACAACATCCGCGACGAATGGCTCGCCCAACATCTCGGGCAGGAAAAGCCGAAGTCCATGGCGGCTCTTACGGCACTTATGACCCGCTTTTGCGCGGGCGAGGATAGTTGGCTAGCCCGTTGCAATAATAATGCAAGCGAACCTGGCACCTCTGAAGCCAAGGATAGCAACGGAAAGCTCCGCCGCAACAGGCACAAGCGTCGAAACAATGGCAACCATACCGATGACACGGCGGTCAACGCCGGATTCAATGGCTCCAAGTCCGGTCAGCGGAAGAAGCCGTACAATAAGAACACTTTGGGCTCATCCAGCCTGGACCGCATACTCGATCGTCCGTGCCAGATACATGGCACCCCAGAAAAAGCAGCCAACCACACCAACAGAGACTATTGGGTCTTCAAACAGGCCGGCAAGTTAAATGTCGAGAACAAGGAGAAGGGGTCGCAAAGCGAGGACGATGATGAGGATACTCGGCCACCAAACACAGGGGACAGAAGAAGTTTCCCCCTCAGGTCAAAACAGTGAACATGATATACGCTACCCACATCCCCAAGAGGGAACGCAAGCGTGCACTCAGGGACGTCTACGCGATGGAGCCAGTCGCCCCAAAATTCAATCCATGGTCCTCCTGCCCGATCAGATTTGATCGCCTAGACCATCCGACCAGTATCCGTCATGGCGGGTCGGCCGCACTGGTCCTCGATCCAATCATCGATGGATTCCACCTCTGTCACGATCGGATTTTCGGGAAAATAATTTCCCAGAAAACGGCCTTTGTGCTCACCAGCCCCAGGATTACTGTTAGCTGATGAGGCACCAACTTGATACAAGAATTCCAAGCAAAGCGCAAAATATGTAGTACAAGACCATTGTGGCCTAGGAGTACAACACATGGTTTCTAGTGGTTGATGGCGGAAGCGGTTTGCGGCACATCTGCGTCTATGGGACTCCATTTCCCACAAGAACAGCTGACCAGGATAACTCCTATCTTCGCGAGGCCGCTATCGTCGCTGCGTAGGTTCCGGGGCTGTCACCGCGATACTAATCTCCATGCGCGAAATCTGGCCAAGACAATAGCCAGGGACAAGCCAGTGAGTACGTTTGAATGTACTCGCAAACATTAAGAACACGGGTATAATATAACAAGAGATAATCATGCTCCGAAAGATTTATGATCACAACGTCTGCCACGAAAGTAAACAACAATCTGTGATGCACGCGTGCAGTTAAAACATGAGTAAGCAATACGGGAGTAAAAATGGAATGCATTGAGCGAGTGTCTGAAAAGACTCCTTGAAAGGTTGCAAATAAAATGACAATGCCGCAGTCGGGCGTCTGAGCGACACCACATAAAGGGCTTATAATGGAAGTAAACGATAAACATGCCACAGTCGGACGTCTGAGCGACATCACATAAAGGGCTTATATTGAAAGTAAAAGACAAACATGCCACAGTCGGACGTCTGAGCGACATCGCATAAAGGGCTTATATAAGAATAATCACAGTGAATATCCAGGAGGTAGAACCATCCCAGGGATACTCAATAAAATGCATAATGTAAATGGTTAGTCCATAATAATAATAATAAAACATGAACCTCCGATGTCACAGGTCATAAACAAAATCTAGTCTAGCCGTTTCTCCATCCGAAGACCGTCCCTGAGTTCTAGCTAATTCGTTCTCCATCCGAATACCGTTACTATGATCTAGCTAGCCGTGTCTCCATCCGAAAACCGTCACCAGATTCCACTCAGACTGTGGTCTTTACTCATGAACATGGCTATCCAAAAAGATATGACCTCTGCAGAGGGTGTACTCTTTACCCACGAGTAACGGATTTACTCAGCCCACCGGGACTAATTCCGCCTACGGCCTTTTAATTGAAAACACGCCCGACCTGCACACACCAGCTTAACTCACCGGTGTCTGGAATCACCCACGACACCTGCCAAGCAAAACTCTAAGTGGGGAGGCTACAACCTCGACGTAGCATGGGATCAAATTTATATTCGCACGCTCTAAGGGGTGCCCCCCTCTCGGTCCCAACCGGAAACACCCATGCCCCCGGACCAGGTGGCATGCCTACCGGAGGCCTTCGGTATCTTCCACCATGGCCTCTCTGTACGGTGTGTGCTTTGGTAAGGGGTTGACAACTTACTGAACCATACCCCATCTGCGACAGGGACAAGTGGTAGTACCAACAAATAAGGAAGTTACTGATCAAGACTCGACCTACGACCGACTCAGGTGGTCCAAGTATTCTCCGAACGATCAGCATAACCAACAACATTACCATTAACAGATAAAAATCACTACTCATCAAGCCTCACCATGCCATACCGGACATACTCGTCTCGACGAGGAACTAGGGACGAACTCGTGTCTACCCAAGACCACGACTTTCCCGGCTTCCTTCCTGTATTCATGAGAAGCTCACGAGGGTGATCATTACATCCATCACCAAAGGTGAAGCATTTCCAAAATGCACTCATGTGTGTGACTTAATCGATACATAGAAAAATAATGCATGCTCCAAGTCAAAGTGATGTTGTAACCGTATCAAACACCACACAAAATATTATGCCAGAGTTCAGAAATGCTTGCCTTCAAGAGTATGCAAAGGATGCACTTTTTGAAAGCTTTCCGTTCTCTCCAAAATCCTATTTTGAGAAATATTCAAATAACAAGTACTTCAAACACAGTACAAAAAGTTATCCCAACTATTTTTGAAATAAATCTTAAAATAAACTAGATGAAATTTGAGAGAGGTAGGAAAAAGAATCAACTCATTTGGAGTTTTATTTTAGAAATTATAGCCAGTCAAAGTTTGGTCAAATCTCTGTTTTTTTAATAAAAACCAGAAAAGAAAACGTTTCGGGGAAGAATACATTTTTGAAGCAGCGAAGACGTACTCGGGGCTTATGCGCCTTCACTTAACCAGAGAGGACGGCGCGCGGGTCACTGACAGTGGGTCCAGAGGGCCCACTGGTCAGGTTTGACCGTTCTTCCCTCTCCCTCCTCTTCTCTGCCCGATGGGAGCGGGACTCCGGCGATCGCCAGCGACGAACGGCGGCTCCTCGAGGGCATCTGAGGGCAGGGATGGACCGGCCAGACCGAGGCGGTCCTCTTGGTGGTCGCTGGGTCGACGGGGTGGAAGGAGTCGCCGGCGGCGAGCTCCGCGGCGGAGGGGGCTACGGTGGTGAAGTGGTTTTTGGGCTCCGGTGGTCTCCGATCGAGGCTGAGGCGCTGGGCAGCTCCGCTAGAGCAAGAGGAAGCGACTGGTGGCGTTGGATGGGCGGGGGAGGTTCTGTCTGCGGCGTATTGCACCGGAGCGCAGCGGCGGCCGAACCGGCCGGAGTTGGGGAAGATGGCCTCTCCCGGTCAATCCACTGCTCGGGGAGCTATAGGGTGAAGTCTTGAGGTTGCCTGAGGTCTTGATCGAGCTCGGGGATCCCTTAAATAGGCGCGAGAGGCTGGACCGCGGTGGCTGAGGATAAGATCGCCGGCAACAGCCGTGCTGTAGCTGAAGGGCGACGTGGCGGCGACGAGCATGTGCCGACGAGCTTCGGGATAAGACCGAGCTGTTCACGGGGGCAGCTGGCGCGCTGGTGTGGTTTGGGCGGCGCCGACCATGGCAGAGGCTCGCTGCCGACGCCGGCGTGCCGCCAAAGCTCTGCCAGCGGCGCTGTAGGGCGCCAGTGGTGGCGTGGAGAGTGGGCGAGGTAGTGCGCGGTTCAGCAGGCGAGCAGGGGCCAGGGACGGGTCGCGTCGAGTGCGGCAGTGCGACGCGGCGGCTCAGTGCGCGCGCGTGCAAAACGTGCGCTCTGGGCGCGCCCAGAGCACGCACGGAACCTGTTCGACGAAATGCCAGGGCGGTCTAGCGCGCGAGGGTGGGGCTGGCAATTAACAGGAATAGGGTAGAGATAGCTAGGAGTTTAGTGGACAAGGTTGTTGGGACAGTGGAGCAAGATCACAGTGCAAACTAGAAACTCATGTCAAAACAGACTGTGCACACCAACTGTTCGACAGAATGCCAAGTGCACTTAGGCAATTCTTGGAGTGGCCAAAATCTCCAGATCAGGGCCTCTTTAGGTGTGGAAGATGAAGGTAAGATCATTTGGGCAAGACCAGAAACTTGTTAGTGCAAGTTTTGCAAAACCACAGTTCTGGACAGAAAGAAAAAAGGTTTATTGCATGCACTTAAAATCCTCCAATGAGTCCACTCTCCTGGACTTAAGGGTTTTGAAGGGAGGGCTACAAGTAGGTAAAAAGCTCAGGGTCACTAGTGCAAAATAAAATGGGGTTGCAGTACAAATCACCAAATTGGACCAGAATGAAAAAGAGGTTGATTCACCCAAATATTTCAAAGAACATCACTGGGTTTTTGCATGAAGATGAATTGTATGCATCTACTAATATCTCCAAACACTTGGAATAATTTTTAAAGAAATATTTAAATAGGTTGTAGTGCAAAAGTGCCTACTGGACCAGATTGGAAAAGTTGGGGTAGAGCTCAAAATCTCCAATGGCCAAAGGATATTTTTGCATGAAAGTGATGTGGAAACATCACATGACATCCCCAAATTCTGGTGGAAATTTTAAAAGCATTTATCAAATGGTTACAGTGCAAAACAGGCTCCAAATTCAAAAGAAACCATTTTAAAAGAATAAAGCTCTGTGAAAACAAATCTTGCAATTCAAATCCATTGATAAAGAATTGTTTTATTAGAGAGAGTATTTAAGTCCAATAACCCTTAGGAAAGTTTCCACTTGAGGTAAAAATCCACAATATCAAAAGGGTAAATCAAGACAAATGGAAAAGTTTTATTTCCTGGCAAATTTTTAATAATAAAACAAGGTCAAAATTTTGGGGTGTCACAACCTCACACGGGTCCTGATGGACGGTGGCAGCAGCCTCAACCTGCTTTATCAGGATACAGTGCGCAAAATGGGCATTAACCCATCACGGATCAAGCCCACAAAGACCACCTTTAAAGGAGTCATACCAGGCATAGAGGCCCGCTGCACGGGCTCTATCACACTAGAGGTTGTCTTCGGATCTCCGGACAACTTCCGAAGCGAAGAGTTAATCTTCGATATCATCCCTTTTCGCAGCGGCTATCACGCACTGCTTGGACGAACCGCATTTGCTCGATTCAACGTGGTGCCCCACTATGCTTATCTCAAGCTCAAGATGCCCGGACCACGCGGCGTCATAACAGCCAATGGAAACACGGAACGCTCCCTCCGTACCGAGGAGCACACCGCTACCCTAGCAGCAGAAGTACAGAGCGGCCTTTTCAAGCAGAACCTTAATTCGGCGGCCGAGCTCCCGGACACTACTAAGAGGGTCTGGACTATTCCGCAGCAGGACAGCTCGGCTCGTCAAGAGCTCGACTAGCAATTCGGCCTCCGTCCCAGCCCAATCAAGTGGCGGCATTCGTACCGCACGTACATAACTACGCACTCAAAATACCATCGGCATAGACGGAGGCATACCTACCTTGTGATCCATAGTACGGCTCGATGGCTCCCGGACACATATACTTTCACTATCTACTTTTTCTCCTTTTCAGGTTTCTTTTCCACAGGCCTTCCTTGACGGCCTGATCACTGGTCCTGTCAAAGGATAAATACACCAAGATGGCAAGAAGCACAGACGTATGGGGGAATTTCTAGGTGGTTTCTTTAACGATCACTCTACCTGTTTTCAGGACCCACACGCTGCTCTCCCTTGGTTTTGGCATGTTAAATAGCCTGTTGCTTATCGCACTATTTGTATCAACGCGCCTTGACGTATTAATCAAATTATAATGGAAACAGTTTGCGGCCCAAATTTTAAGGCCCCAGCTTATTACCTTTGCTCTCTTTCTGTTTTCCTTTCTTTTTGTTGCTAACCTTATCAGATAGCACCCGTACACTCTGGTACGTTTCACATTTGCCAGGGGCTTTATAGCGCCCCGCAATACGGCAACAAAGTACGAACACTTTTTACAGTATAGTTCGGCACCCCGAATTTAGCACTATATGCATTGGCTCTGAATCATGTCTTTGGTCAATAGTTGGGTTGCCCAGCTCCTGTGCTTACTACCTTACGTTCCGCTATATCGGCTAGGGTAGTAAAGGGAGAACTACTGCGATTGTGCCCTGGTTCATCCGGATGAGCACCTCAGTAGAGAAAGCCGAAAACTGACTGTCATGATGCGGCGAGAGCCGGTCAGCTCTTCGGAGGTTTCAAATCGCTAGAGGTTTTTTCTGCATTGCGCGATGAATCGGTTTTTATCCGATCAGCTGTTTACAGTACCCCCCAGTTCAGACTTCCAAATACCAGGGGCTGCGCCTAAAATTTTACTGTCGAACTCCTATGGCTAAGTGAGGGTGATAAAGCATTATAGTCCGATTGCCTTGTTCGCTGCGCTAAACACCTCCTTCAAGGACCAAATAATTGGATCAAGAGTGTTTAGATTCCATCCCGAACACCCCCGTATTACCAACGTGGGGGCTGAAGCCGACGACTTGCCAAATCTCAGATTTAATAAAAATGGCCACACAGGAGGTAAAAATTTAATACACAGCATTATATTACATAAATTGTCTTTGTTTCAGAATATAGGGCGAGACAAATATGAATGTATTCATTCAAAGATCACGTCTTTCGCACACTGCTCCGCAACAATGCGGGATCCCTCCAGGACACTATCAAAATACAGCTCGGGCTTGCGGTGCTCCTTTCCCTCCGGCGGCCCCTCGGTCACAAGCTTGACGGCGTCCATCTTCGCCCACCAGACCTTGACGCGGGGGAAGGCCATGCGCGCGCCCTCGATGCAGACCGACCGCTTGACGACGTCCAGCCGAGGACAGGCATTCACCAGCCGCTTCACAAGGCCGAAGTAGCTGCTGGGTATAGCTTCGGCAGGCCAAAGCCGGATTATCAAATCCTTCATGGCCAGTTCGGCCATCCCATGCAGCTCGACCAGCTGTTTCAGCTGATCGCTAAAGGGCACTGGATGTTCTAGCGCAAGGTATTGTGACCAGAACAGCTTCTCCGTTGAGCTCCCTTCTTCGGCTTGGAAGAACTCCGCAGCTTTGAACGCGCTGCATGGCAGATCCGCAAACGCCCCTGGACAGCTCTGAATCCGGGTTAGTAAGAAATACTTCTTCTTCACATACTTGCTTTGCATACTAAACGCCTTACCCGCCGCGATCTTCTTGGCCTCCTGGATCTCCTGGAGGGTGCCCTGGGCTTCAACCCGGGCCTCTTCTGCGCCTTGGTGAGCCTTGACGAGTTCGGTGTCTCGAGCCGAAAGATCACCCTCCAAGGTCTCGCATTTTTTAACAGCATCCTAGAGCTCTTGTCGAACCTCGTTAAGCCTGGCCTTGAGCTTCTTACGGGCAGCTTGCTCCTTGACAGCTTTCCCCTCGGCTTCGGCCAGGGCCTTTTTAAGGGCCTCGACCTCGGTCGTCGCTCCTACACATATCATGACATTACGGTCAATACAAATAATTTATTCTTTTCGAATATATAGCGAGTCATCACATACCTTGCTGATCTTCCAGCTGCTTCCTCGCCTGGCCGAGCTCCTCCTCGGCCCGCTCCAGTTTCTGCTTTAGTCCGGAGACTTCGGCAGAGTGTGAGGTCGCGGCCAGCAACGATGCCTACTTAGTCACATAAGACATATTTAGTTAGTTTCCTGCGAGGTTTCATTGATCCTCTGTCCGGCTTTTTCTTTCCAAACACCGGACAGTGTCTCAGGGGCTACTGTCTATATTGGGACTTTTTCTTTTGCGTCGCTTACCTCAAAGCCAGTCAGTAGATTGCTGCAGGCTTCGGTCAGTCCGCTCTTGACGGACAGAACCTTCTCAATCACCGTACCCATAAGGATACGGTGTACATCCACAATGGAAGCGCCTCGTAGAGCTTCCAGTAGATTATCTGGTGCCTCTGGTTGGACAGAGGTCACCGGCGGGACAGGCACACCTCCTCCTTTCAGGGAAGGTTGCTCGCTTGACTCCGGAGCCGTGTAGGTCTCCCGAATGGTATTCGGCTGAGGGCCGAATTGGATATGGCCCCCATTGCAAGTCTCCATGGGGGCTTCTCCCCCCATGTGTCCGGCGGCCGAGGAGTCATCCTCTGGCGCTGTAGGAGATATTCCCTAGAGGCAATAATAAATGATATTATTTATCTCCGAGTTCATAATTATGTTTATGTTCCATGCTATAACTGCTATGGTTCTCGAGTCTGCATTAACCACGAGGCTCGGAGGAAGACTCATATGCACGTGTGGAATAATAAACGGTAAAATGTATTCCTAGTCTGGCCTCTAAGACTAGCTCAAGTGTTGCATGATGGTTATGTTTTCCTGATCATGGGCATGTCTATGTCAGCAACCTTGAGGGCACAATGTTAAGAGAACATTTGTGTTGAATCGACCCGGATTGATGTTATGCTATGAGATTCATTCATCACAAGTTTATTGGTACATAACACAGAGATGGTTAACGTTTGCATGATTCCTTAGACCATGAGAGTATCGAGTTTCTTCATGCTTGCTTCATGAACTTTGGGGTTTGTTAAACGTCATCCGTAAATGGGTGGCTATTACGGCGGCTTACGGGTTCATGGAAAAGTGTGTCAAGTAACTTGATAGCTCAAGATTGGGATTTGCTCCTCTGACGATGGAGAGATATCTCTGGGCCCTCTCGGTGTTACGGTATCCATCATCGTCTGGCCAGACACTTTGTGATTTGATCACGGGGATGCCGGAACACGATAACGAGAAAAGAGAACAATACCGGTAACGAGGTAACTAGCATAGTGGACAAGTTGTTGATCCACGGGAATGCCAACATGTCTCACCTCGGGTATTTGTAACATATCGCGAAGCAACAGGAATAGCACACGGCAACTGGAGGTTCACTCGAATATTTATTCGTGTGGGTATAGGGGTCAATATGGGTGTCCACGGCTCCGATGTTGATCATTGATCGGAAGGGGTTCCGGGTCATGTCTATACTTCACCGAACCTATAGGGTCACACGCTTAAGGGTCATCTATCTGCTGAATACTAGACAGGGAGTCTGAGAGAAAATCACCGAAAAAGTTTCGGACACCGAAAAGTTTCGGACAGCGGAATCGTACCGCAGAGAGAGGTCATCGGATAAGTTTCGATGATACCGAAAAGTTGTTTCGGGATACACCATTAAGTCAAATTGGTTTCGGCACATGCCTGATAATTCTTGGAGGATGCCAGAATCATTCTGGAAGCTTTTTGGAATTTTCTGAGATAAAAACCGGAAATGTTCCGGAGCTGCCGGAGCCACTTCAGATGCGTTTCGCAGATGAAAATCACTAAAACCGGAATTGTTTCGGAACGCGTTGAAAATCATTTTAGTGGGTACTGGAAATGTTCTTAGCCCACATAAATATTTTCAGTTCGATCAGACGCTGAAAAATGTCGTCGTGAATAGTGAAAATCAGCTTTATGGTTACTTTATGGAAAGCCACCTTTTGGGGCTTTGCTCCAAAAGATCTTGGGGATGACATGGATGGATAGGAGCCATTTTTGGGCCCCTCATGGGGGTGTGGCCGGCCACATGGGGTATCCCCCCTTGGGGACCCTCTTGTTCCTTGGTTTCACTCCTAGGTCCTTGTGGAAGGACTTCATTCATGTGCATTTTGGGTTTTTTGTGAAACTACCCTACCCCCTTGGGATTTCCTATAAATAGAGGTGGAGGGGCAGCCCTCCACACTCATCCCTTGCTCTCATACACATGCCATGCATTATCTGGCTTCTTCTCTCCCTCCCACGAAAAGAGTTTCGTAGAGCCGTAAGGCTGTCTGGGTTCCGGCAGGAACTAGTTCTGGACGGCGAAGCCCTGCCGGATAGATGACACCGTATGTGTGCAACTCTGTAGAGAGATCGTAGTTTCGGTCTTAGTTCGTGAGTGCCTCCCGAAGGGCTGTCCGTGTGACCGTCCGAGTTTCGAAGGTCCTCCCGAAGGGCTGTCCGAGTGACCGTTCGAGTTTCGAAGGTCCTCCCGAAGGGCTGTCCGCGACACCGTCCGGGGGGCTGTTCGACCGCCTCCCGGAGGGCTGTCTGAGGAGCAGATGAGGGTATACATCCTCGCGGTTGGGAGGTTGTAAATCCTAGCTGCGGGGATCTGCACCGCCGATCGTCATCGACTCTACTTCCCGCTGCGCTACGAGTCGGTAACGAAAAAGATCAAACCATGTATGCAGTCTCCATAGTGGTCCTGGGCTGGTGCGTAGGTCGGAAATTTTTTGTTTTCTGCTGCGTTCCCTACAGTGGCATCAAGAGCCGTGCTATGCGTAGATGCAGGTTTCGATCTAGAATACATGGAGATGTATGGGTATTGCATAATATAATTAGGTAGTAGATGAGATCTATTGCTGAAAATTATTTATGCGGGTGACAGATGAAATCTGTTACCCGAGGTTCTTGTTGCTTCCCTAGAATTTGCGTTTGCTCAATCTCGAGACAGCATGGTGGAATTTGACAAAGTTCTGGCAATCCGTGATCCTGATTGATCATGGAAGTGCTATCAGTTCTTTGGGTTCTGCCGTAGTCAAAAGAAAGATGAAATTCGCAGATGAAAGGGCATTGCAGATATTATCTGCACGGGGGTCATGCGTATGACGAAGTTTAGTATGGGGCTCGAGATTTAATTATCCCGTGTTTCATACACCCCGAGATGTTAATGTAGCAACTTGAATAATCATACTTGATGATAAAACGTTGGTAGCTGCGGTTTAAGTCAAAACCTTAGAAGCCACGTAAAATAAAATTTTGCATAAACCTATTAGAGGCGTCTAACTTGGTTTTGCAGGATGTGCATGTGATGTGGTATAGCAGTGCTCATACTAATTCGATTATGTATGAGATGACTATATGATGTAATTTGATTAACATGACCTGCGTGTCATGATTCGGCATGATGGCTGGAGCCATATGATTGCACTTTAATGACCTGCGTGTCAACCTTGTTGTAATGCATTATTTTGTTAGCTATAGAGATAGCAATATTATCTGGTGCATCGACAAGGTGGTGGCAATCTTCGCGAAGGTGAACACCGACGCGAATGCCGAAGACGAAGAAATGAAATACTTCTCCGTCAGAAAGGGCTATACCATATCATGCTATTATGAATTGCCTGAGATGTTTATCCCTTATGATGCACCCTTCTTGATTGCGCGGTAGTCGCTTTTATTAGGGTGATCTCTCACTTAAAATATCAAGTAGTTAGTGTTCTCCCAAGTGTAGCACCGTCACGGCACCTATCTTTTCGGGGTGCGCCATGGATGCATGGGTACGAACGATTAGAGAAGTGTGAGGCGGGTGAGGTCAGACCTCGCAGCAAGATCACTTGGTTGTCTTGACGTTCATGGCAGGATCGTCCTGAGCTCGGAACACACGCATCGAAAGATGAGCAAGAGTCACATAGAGATGTGATCGGCAAGTTGGCCTACCGATTAAAATTCCCGTTATGAGATGATGATTCTATGGCGATGAATTGAAGTCTGGATCTTGTATCACTCAAAATTAATTGTGAGAGATATTGATTTGAGTGGGAGCGCACTGTTGAATTAACATGTTTAATTCTAAGTGCAATTAATTATGAACACTGTCTAAGTGTTTCTTGCATAATAGTTGTAGAATAATGGCTCGCATTTCCACCTTCCCTATTAAAATTGAATAGCTGTTAAATATCTGGTTAAAACTTTACGATTGGTAACGTAATATGAGGATTGTCCTCAAAAGTGCCGAGAAGGACATTGTCCTATCGCATGCTTTCCGTATCCTCCCGCTAATGCTATGGATCATGTGACTCTCGTCCTTCGATCCAAAAGCTAGATTCTGTTACAGTCAAGTGGAATATGTTTGCTTCCATGAAACCCAAACTTCGAAAGTTGGGATAGTTATATGATATTCATGGAACTGAAAATTATTTTCAGATACAAACAAAGCAATGTTTGTTTGCAAGTATTAGTAAAAGTGTTTACTATGCATTTGACTGTTGGGAAAGGGATCCAGAAGAACGCCTGTCATATAATGAAAGGTGAATAAAACAACAACTTAAAGAGAAAGGAAGTGTCCAAAGGGTGTTAGTATGACTTACACGCCTAGGAAGTCCGGGGCTAATGCCACTCTTAAGTTGGGTGCTTCTTCTGAGAGTAGGAGAAATACTAAAAGTTAAACTGTTAGAAGTATAAAGGCAAAAGGAAAGAAGACTGGAATATCCAGCTCATGTATGAATGTCATACAAGTTTTTGATGTATAGAAGGCTGGTCAAAGATATAGTTCTTGCGAATTATGGTTAAACATGTTAATCACTAATTCTTGGGTATTGTGAGTTCATCACAAAAATGCCCGCTCGATTGCATTCTGTTGCAACTCGATGTAAGAACTACTATGGCCTGAAAGACTAGCTAGAAATGAGGTTAAGGTATACACAGGGAACATAGTAAATGTTACTATACCTTCCATCGGTGTATTGCCGTCTGTATTTATTTTCATAATTCATTTAGAGTTTTACAAACTCTATCCCATTGCATAAGGCATCTTGCAAGAAGGTTGTTCATAAGAGAACTTTTTATGTTCGATGTTATGAATAACACAAGGGCCATACTTTCATTATGAATGAGATGTATGTTATGAATATTGATAATAATACAATACCTCTGGGTTTACTTTCATAATTCATTTTAGAGTTTCATACACTCTAGCCCATTGCACAATGTTTGTTGCAAAAGAGTTGTTCATAAAAACAACAATTGTTGTTAAGTATTATGAATAACATAAGGGCCATACTTCCATCATCGATGGGACGTATGTTATGAATATTGAGGGTAATATGATACATCCATAACACTGACGCTAAATGTCGCAAGACTAAAAGAATACCACACAAGTGTGGCACTACATTTGGTCACATTGGAGAAACCCGCATGGAAAATTCCATTATGATGGATTTTGAAGTCTTTTTGATTTTGAATCATCTGACACTTGCAACTTTCCTCCAAAAAGTGAAGTGACTAAAATACCGTTCACAGGCCATAAGGAACGAACAACAAACTTATTAGTGATCATACATTTGATGTGTGTAGTCCGATAAGTGTTGTTAGTGGTGGATTTATTTATCTTCAGAAATGACTCAAGTAGATATATGGATATTTACTTGATGAGACGTAAGTTTGGATCTTTTGAAATCATTCGAAAGGTTTTCAAAAATGAAGTAGAAGTTATTGTAACAAGAAAATTATGTTTCTGCAATTTGATTGCACAAAGGAATATTTGAGTTACATGTTTAGCGAATGTCTGATGAGTTGTGAAAGGGGTTTCATAACTTGCACCTCCCGGAACACCACTGCAAGTGGAAAGTCTGTGGAGATGTAATCAAACCATTTATGACATGGTAAGGTCAAAGATGACATAAATAAATTTGCCTTTATCCTTTTAAAGTGATGCTTTAGAGACTGCGGCTTTTACACTGAAAAGAGCTACATCGGGTCTGTTGAAATGAAGCCATGGTATGGTACGCCCAACCATGTTATATCTTTTCTTAAACATTTGGAATATGGGGCTTGTGTAAAAGGTTACAAACCTATTCCAAATCAGACAAGTGCTACTTTGTAGGTTATACCAAAATGTTGGGTATTCCTCCCTCACTATACCGAGGCAAATAGTTTTGCCGCGAAACGGTGTGCTTTTAAAGAGAATGGTTCTTTCAAAAAGGTGAGTGGGAGAATAGTGCAACTCGACGAGATAAACAGTATCTACGTCATCAGATCAAAGGAAAGAGACCTTGGAAGTAATTCCAGAGTTTCCTACCGCGACTGATACGGAAGTCTCTACAATAAAATGTATGAACTTCGGTCGAACTTGCAGCTGAACCACGTAGGCAAGGCTCGTGCAAACCTCTCAGGTGCGCAAACGAGATATTGTTGTTAGACAACATTATACCTACGATACACAAGGAAGCGTTGATGGGCCCTGACTCCGGAATTGGCTAAATGCCAATACAACCCGAGTTAGTTTCCATATAAGTGATTCAAGATTAAAACCTTGATACACCTTTCGGAAGACTTAGAGTCTAAAGAATATTTATGGAACTTAAAACTGATACGGATAAAATGTTTTATCCATAAAGCTCGACTTGTTGAAATAACAAGTTCAAGAGTTGACTACGATGAGGTTGTTTTCATCGTAGCGATGCTTAAAGTCGGTTCGGGTTGAACTAGCAATTAATACATATTTCAATCATGAGATATGAAACATGGATGATAAAAGGATTTCCATCTGATGGAAATGAAAGCTAGGACTTGTATATGATACAGTCCAAAGTAATTTGTCGATCCAGAGGATGCTAGTAGGTATGCAAACTTCAGAGTTCCAGCAATGGACAGAAGAGAGCAAAATGGAGTTGGAATCTTCGTGTTTTGATGAAATGGTCAAAGGGGTTTTGACTTCATCAATGGGTAACGAAGATGCTTGTAATTCAAGAAAGTAAGTGGGAGCGTAATAATATTTCTAAAAACCTTATGTGCTTGGCACATTGGTAATTGGAAATAAATTTCTTGACACAAATTAGGACTTCATTTGAAAATAGTTTTTCGACGAAGTGCTTAGGCTAAATAGCCTCAATATTAGGCATGATGATCTATGGAGATAGATTTACCTAATGGGGCTAAGCAATGAATACATATTGACAAGATGCTAAAAACCTTTTAGCATTTAAAACGCCAAGGAGTGATTCTTGCCAAAGTCACATGGAAAGAGTTTTTGCAAGACTCGGTGTCCCAAAACACTGATGAGTAAAATACATGATGCAGATTCCACACACTTTTGTGTTTGGATTAATCATGTAGTCCATGGTATGTAAAATAACCAGATATGTCCGATACTCCCAAGGTGTTGCGAGTATGGATACCAAAGTGATCAAATTACTGATCATGGGACAACAGTGAAAGATGTCACAGAGTACTAGAGTAAGTACTGATGACATGGTTTTCTCGCAAGCAGAGATCATGAAGAGTTCGTTGTAAAATGTTACATCGATACAGTCTTCATCTTTTCTCCATGCGATTTTCGATTTAAATTAAGGGTTTTGTGTAACACACAATGTGGTGGCACAGTTAGTTGGAATTCGTTCAAACTAGTTACTGTCGCGAATTCTATAACAAGGGCTATGTATGTTGACGCTTTAGAAGCGACAAAGAAGATGTTGAATCATATAGTTCATTCATGAACTTAGTATAGTTCCAAGATGGCTTTTGACAATGGGACACTACTGCAGGTAGTTGCTCCATAACTCAGTCTGAGGAATCCAGGTTCGACCTGTGATTCACATACATACAAAGCCAAGTCCACACAAAATATGAATTTTGTGAAAACGTGAAAACGCGAGGGCATGCAAAGATACACACGGAACTGAAGTCATCAGATCCGTTGGACATCAGGCTATACCACAAGCGAAGCATAGTTACACCGGTGTGCCACAGGTGTGAAGTGCATTAGCATAAGCTAGATTATTGACTCTAGTGCAAGTGGGAGTCTGTAGGAGATATGCCCTAGAGGCAATAATAAATGATATTATTTATCTCCGAGTTCATAATTATGTTTATGTTCCATGCTATAACTGCTATGGTTCTCGAGTCTGCAATAACCACGAGGCTCGGAGGAAGACTCATATGCACGTGTGGAATAATAAACGGTAAAATGTATTCCTAGTCTGGCCTCTAAGACTAGCTCAAGTGTTGCATGATGGTTATGTTTTCCTGATCATGGGCATGTCTATGTCAGCAACCTTGAGGGCACAATGTTAAGAGAACATTTGTGTTGAATCGACCCGGATTGATGTTATGCTATGAGATTCATTCATCACAAGTTTATTGGTACATAACACAGAGATGGTTAACGTTTGCATGATTCCTTAGACCATGAGAGTATTGAGTTTATTCATGCTTGCTTCATGAACTTTGGGGTTTGTTAAACGTCATCCGTAAATGGGTGGCTATTACGGCGGCTTACGGGTTCATGGAAAAGTGTGTCAAGTAACTTGATAGCTCAAGATTGGGATTTGCTCCTCTGACGATGGAGAGATATCTCTGGGCCCTCTCGGTGTTACGGTATCCATCATCGTCTGGCCAGACACTTTGTGATTTGATCACGGGGATGCCGGAACACGATAACGAGAAAAGAGAACAATACCGGTAACGAGGTAACTAGCATAGTGGACAAGTTGTTGATCCACGGGAATGCCAACATGTCTCACCTCGGGTATTTGTAACATATCGCGAAGCAACAGGAATAGCACACGGCAACTGGAGGTTCACTCGAATATTTATTCGTGTGGGTATAGGGGTCAATATGGGTGTCCACGGCTCCGATGTTGATCATTGATCGGAAGGGGTTCCGGGTCATGTCTATACTTCACCGAACCTATAGGGTCACACGCTTAAGGGTCATCTATCTGCTGAATACTAGACAGGGAGTCTGAGAGAAAATCACCGAAAAAGTTTCGGACACCGAAAAGTTTCGGACAGCGGAATCGTACCGCAGAGAGAGGTCATCGGATAAGTTTCGATGATACCGAAAAGTTGTTTCGGGATACACCATTAAGTCAAATTGGTTTCGGCACATGCCTGATAATTCTTGGAGGATGCCAGAATCATTCTGGAAGCTTTTTGGAATTTTCTGAGATAAAAACCGGAAATGTTCCGGAGCTGCCGGAGCCACTTCAGATGCGTTTCGCAGATGAAAATCACTAAAACCGGAATTGTTTCGGAACGCGTTGAAAATCATTTTAGTGGGTACTGGAAATGTTCTTAGCCCACATAAATATTTTCAGTTCGATCAGACGCTGAAAAATGTCGTCGTGAATAGTGAAAATCAGCTTTATGGTTACTTTATGGAAAGCCACCTTTTGGGGCTTTGCTCCAAAAGATCTTGGGGATGACATGGATGGATAGGAGCCATTTTTGGGGCCCCTCATGGGGGTGTGGCCGGCCACATGGGGTATCCCCCCTTGGGGACCCTCTAGTTCCTTGGTTTCACTCCTAGGTCCTTGTGGAAGGACTTCATTCATGTGCATTTTGGGTTTTTTGTGAAACTACCCTACCCCCTTGGGATTTCCTATAAATAGAGGTGGAGGGGCAGCCCTCCACAATCATCTCTTGCTCTCATACACATGCCATGCATTATCTGGCTTCTTCTCTCCCTCCCACAAAAAGAGTTTCGTAGAGCCGTAAGGCTGTCTGGGTTCCGGCAGGAACTAGTTCTGGACGGCGAAGCCCTACCGGATAGATGACACCGTATGTGTGCAACTCTGTAGAGAGATCGTAGTTTCAGTCTTAGTTCGTGAGTGCCTCCCGAAGGGCTGTCCGTGTGACCGTCCGAGTTTCGAAGGTCCTCCCGAAGGGCTGTCCGAGTGACCGTTCGAGTTTCGAAGGTCCTCCCGAAGGGCTGTCCGCGACACCGCCCGGGGGGGTTGTTCGACCGCCTCCCGGAGGGCTGTCTGAGGAGCAGATGAGGGTATACATCCTCGCGGTTGGGAGGTTGTAAATCCTAGCTGCGGGGATCTGCACCGCCGATCGTCATCGACTCTACTTCCCGCTGCGCTACGAGTCGGTAACGAAAAAGATCAAACCATGTATGCAGTCTCCATAGTGGTCCTGGGCTGGTGCGTAGGTCGGAAATTTTTTGTTTTCTGCTGCGTTCCCTACAGGCGCCACCCTGACGGCCTCCTGAACCTCTCCCTGGTCTGGGAAGGTCCTTTGGGACACCACCTCGCCGTCGCCCTTGGCCATGGGAGAGTGAGCGGCCGGCGGTGACTCGCTGGCCATCGCCTTTGAATCTAGCGAACCTCTCGATGAGGATCGCAGTGAGCTATCGTGGCCCGGACTGTAATAGCATAACTTAACATATTAACGCTATGAAGCAGACACATGGACGTATATGGGTTTTTAGTACTAACAATACGGCCAGGGGCTTGTTTTGGGGGCGCCGCTCTAGGCAGCTATCGACATCCCATGCGGAGTTATCCGCGAGGGGGCCCTTCCCCCTCTTCGACGCCCCCGCCTCCAAAGTTGTGGAGGCCGCCCTCTTCTTCCTTCCCCCCTCAGGGGGGAGTTGCTTTCTTCCTCCTCCTCGTCGTCTTCGGCGGCCGAGGAGTGAGTTTGGTCTTCGGACGACATGTCCGAAGCCCCCTTGCGGCGGGGGCCAGTTCGGACCCCCTTGGCCTTTCTCTTGGCCTTCTTCTCCGGGGCCTTGTAGGGCGCTGGAACTAGGATCTTCGCCAGGAGCGGGATGACTGGTTCCTCGGGCAGCGGAGCCGGACATCGAATCCGCTCTGCTGTCTTCCTTGAACAACTAAGAGGAGGATGCACCTTGAGACAAGAATGACTTACCGCACTGGCGGGATGGGAAAGATCGTGCCCGCGGTCCGAGTCGATGGCCGGCGGCGTCTCGGTGCCCTTAAAGAGCAACTTCCAGACATCTTCATGAGTGGTTCCAAAGAGCCTATCCAAAGTCTGGTGCTTCTCTGAATCAAATTCCCACAAAGGGCATGTTTGTCTCTGGCATGGAAGGATTCGCCGAACAAGCATCACCTGGATCACATTGACGAGCTTGATATTCTTATCCACCATGCTCTTGATGCGCGTTTGCAGCGCTGTCAGTTTGTCTGACGAAGACCAGTCCAGGCCCTTCTTCAGCCAGGAGGTGAGCCGCATCGGAGCTCCGGACTTGAACTCGGGAGCCGCAGCCCAAGTGGTTTCACGAGGCTCTGTGATATACAACCACAGCTTCTGCCACTCCTTGATAGTCTCCACAAAAGTGCCTTTGGGCCATGTGACGTTGGGCATCTTGCTCACCATGGCTCCTCCGCACTCTGCGTGTTGGCCGTCCACCACCTTCGGCTTCACGTTGAAGATCTTGAGCCACAACCCGAAGTGGGGCTGGATGCGGAGGAAAGCCTCACACACGACAATGAATGCCGAGATGTTGAGGAAAGAGTTCGGGGCTAGATCGTGAAAATCTAGCTCGTAATAGAACATCAGTCCGCAGATGAAAGGGTGGAGTGGAAACCCTGACCCGCGGACGAAATGAGGGAGGAACACCACCCTCTTGTTGGGCTTCGGTGTAGGGACGACTTGCCCCTTGGCTGGAAGATGGTGGGCGATTTCTTTCGCCAGATACCCGGCCTCCCGAAGCTCGGCGATGTCCTTCTCCTTAACGGAGGAGGCCATCCATTTGCCTTGCCCTCCAGATCCGGACATGATGGAATGCTTTCTTGGGGAGAAAAGGCAAGAAGTTGGGCTCTGGAGCTCGAGAGTGGAAGGGCAGAGACGGAGAGAAGGCGTGGGTGAAAAAAGGGAATCCTTATCCCCTTATAGAGGCAGTGAATATCAAGCGCCTCCCCACTCACCTTAAAACTCGCCTATTCCCAAGGGTTATGCAAATGGCACGATTGGATTACCCATGCCCGCATTGATGAGAATCCCGCAATAAGGGGACACGATCTCTGCTTCGACAAGACGTGCCAATGAAAACCACGTCTCGAAACGTGGAACGGCAGACGAACACGGTTCAAAATAAATGACCAGGCAGATGTGATGTCACATTACGAAAAGTTGTCAGCGGATTGGACTCGTGTAATATCATACTCTCTACGATTGTGTGTGGTACTTGTGTTGCAGATCCGGACACGTTCGTTTCATCCGAAGACTATCTTGGAGTTCGGAAAAAGGGAACCCGCCCTGCAATCCCGAAGACAATCTGCGCGCCGGACACCTCGTCATTGAAGCCTAGTTCAGGGGCTACTGAGGGAGTCCTGGACTAAGGGGTCCTTGGCCATCTGACCTGTTATACATGGGCCGGACTGATGGGCTGCGAATGTACGAAGGCCGAAGACACTCTCCCGTGTTCGGATGGGACTCTCCTTGGCGTAGAAGGCAAGCTTGGCGACCAAATATGAAGATTCCTTTCTCTGTAACCGACCTGATGTAACTCTAGATCCTTCCGGTGTCTATATAAACCGGAGGGCTTAGTCTGGATCGGCAATACTCATAACCATAGTCATACAGGCTAGACTTCTAGGGTTTAGCCATTACGATCTCGTGGTAGATCAACTCGTGTAACACTCATATTCATCACGATCAATCAAGCAGGAAGTAGGGTATTACCTCCATAGAGAGGGCCCGAACCTGGGTAAACATCGTGTCCCCCGTCTCCTGTTGCCATCCATCCTAGACGCACAGTTCAGGACCCCCTACCCGAGATCCGCCGGTTTTGACACCGACACCCGTTCCCACGACGTCGTCTTGAGGCAGGAGGTGACGGGGCCTTGGCACGAGCGACCTCCTCCTGGTTTCCCGCTGCCCTTGTACGCCCAAGCGCAAGGCTCCGGTGGAGGAGGCAGAGCCCCGTGCCGCTTGTGCCACGGTCACGATGGCCAGGCCGTGGCGACACGCTCCGCCGTCCCGCGAACTCACACCGAGGGCTCCTCTCGCGAGCTCGTGGTGTGGGCAGTGATGCCACCGCGCACGTGGATCAAGTTCCCGAAGTTCTTTGCCGAAGAGATGCCGCCGAGGGGGCCACTCGAGCTGTGGTTGCAGCACACCGAGTGCAGCTCCCTGGCAACAGGAGCGGAGGTCGAGGTTGTCTCCTGGGGTAAGACCTTCATGACCTGCGGATGGGGCGAAGTCGCCCGCGCCTGCCACGCGGAGGGGGCCCTCGCCATCCGTTTTGAGTACGACGGTGCCTCCACACTGTTCTTCAAGGTCTTCGACGAGGAAGGCCACCGCTTGGAGTGCTGCCCTGGAGGGGGTCGTCGGGACAGCACAGCGGCAGGCACTGGGCCCGCCCTTGGTCCTGCCCACAGCTCCTCCAGCAGCAGTGACGGCGCCTGAGAGTCCAGCGACTCTCCTGAGCCTGGCGAGACTCCGGAGACGAGCGACGACAGCTACGTGCCCCTGAGCTCTCGCCGCGCCCGGAGTGCAGCAACTGCGTCCGCTCGTCGTCGCCATTGATCTGGATGGGGTTGGCGTCGGCCCCCCGTGGTCCACTATTGATGATGGCGTCGGCGGCGACGCCTGTAGACATGACTCCTAGAAGCCTTCTTCTTTTGTTCCCTGCGAGGAATCAAGATGAACCCCGCGGGGGTGTGTAAAGAATTTGTAGTGCTTTTGCATCAATGTTATTCCCATTATGAAATTTGTGGCTGCGCGTCTTGCTTGGGCACTGTTCCCCCTTTTTGTCCTCGTGGTAGCTTAGTGCTCTACGCCGACAGGTCCCAATCCCCAGGCAGGCTTCAGCCGTCGCTGGTATGCCAGGTCGCGATGCCGTGGTCAAGGCCAGGAGGTGAGCGGCCCAAGGTCCGGTAAGAGCTCCTGAGGTGCGATGCTCAGGAGGTCCCCCTTGGCGTGCAAGCAGCTTCCTAAAGGCAGAAAAGGAAGGCGGCATTGCCAGAGCAAGGTTGCAAGAGCCGAAAATTCTAAGTCTCGGTGCTGGGCTAACTTGAACACGTGACTTATCTGATTGAGCCTGAGGCGGTTTCCTCATGCAGCGCCCGATTCGTGCGTCAGCGGTGGTGGTATGGCTGGGTTAGGCCCGCGCTAGCTTCCCTCCCTTTCCCACACTCTCCCAAATGCTCTGTGTCCTTGGGTCCCGACCCTCGAGCAAGCTCAGCCGCCGCTGGTACGCCAGGTCGCGGTGCCGTGGTCAAGGCCAGGGTGAGGGCTGGAGAGTCAGTAAGAGCTCCTGAGACGCGATGCTCATGAGCCCCCCCTTTAACGCGCAAGCGAATTGCGTGAGAAAGGAAGGAGCTTGTGGTGCCGCCCTTAGCCAGGCTCCGGAGATTCCTGCAGGTTAGCACGAGGGGAGAATACAACTTGCTAACGCGTTTGCTGCCCTGCTGCTGGTCTTTTCGCAAGAAGATAAAGGCACTAAGGGCCTGATGAGGTGACGTGCGCGGGGCGTGTCGCGAGCCAGAGCTCGACCACTCAGGTTTGTCAGCGTTGCAGGGACGGACCCGAGCACAAGCGTCGTGCCAGCATGTGTAGCCCCCGTTGCGGGATGAGCAGGAGGCCGATCAGCAACGCGGGTGGCCACGAAGGGTCACGGGCAAGCAGGCGATGATCATAAGATAACTCATGCAAGGGGGCAGGCTAGTTCAAATAGATGCAAGAACAATACATGTCGTAGGGACGGACCCATGCAGCCTGGGGATGATGCAGCCCGAGGGGCGCTCCCAACAAGGTAAATTAATGATGCAGGAAGATACATGCGACAGGGACTGGCCCATGCGACCTGGGGATGATACAGCTCGAGGGGCGCCCCCAACTGAACAAACTGGAAAATGTCACCTGGCACCATTGCTGGAGAGATGTTGGAGTAGCTGAAGATGCGTGCTGAAGAGGTTGCTCCTCATGAGTCGCCTGGGTCCTGAGCCTCGAGAGGCCCCGGGAGCCCGGGCGGCTCATGAAGAACCGTCGCCATCTCTGCCAGGACTACGTGATGCCCGGCCTCCTGAGCCGCCAGGGCATCCCGCAGGTGACGCTGAGAGGTCGCAGCCGCGTTCAGCAGGCCGAATGGCATGCGAACATAGCTGTGAGGTGGACTCTCGCACCAACCAACGCGTGAAGGCCAGAAACGCTCCTGGGATGCGGCCCTGTTGAGCCTTGGAACGTCGATGCAGACGTGCAGCCCGCCGTCCTCGCCAGGATGGGGAGCTGCGCCGGGTGGTGGGCGGCGGTCGCCGCGCATGGCTCTTGCCTCCTGAAGCTTCTCGGTTCCCTTGGTGATGAACTCCTGAGCACCAGGCGCTCCATGCATTGTGCCCTCATGAGGGAAGCGTGCGGCGAAGCACGCCTCCACGCGGTGCCCGACACTACAAAAAAATACACTTCCGTGATGATACGTGTTTGTCACAGTAGGTCGCGTTTTTTGTCATGCATGTACATCCATGACGATTTTATGACAGAATCAAGATAGTCATACATGTGCTGTCGTAGAAGTGTTCCATGACATTACCAAAATTATCATCACGGAAGTGTCCACTTCCATGACGATAAATCACGCGTCACAAAAGTGCTTTCGTCAAGGGTGACCGACACGTGGCATCCACTGTAACGGAACGCCGTTAAGCTATCGGGTCCGGTTTTGGATCCGATAACCCGTTAACAGCCCGGACGAATGGGGATTTTCCACGTGTAAAATCATCATTGGCCACAGGAAACACGTGTTGCCTCACCGTTGGGACAGATGTCATCCACTCATTGGACAGGAGGCGCCTATGATAGGTCGACACGTGGCACGGCCCAACAGTGGCCCATTCCGGTGAAAAAGGCCGGCCCAGTAAAAATTAGCAGGCCGGCCCATATAAGGCCTACTTGTGTCAGGTCCATTTAAGCCCACGGCCCATACGAGATGTGCCAATTCGGCCCGTCAACGGCCCGTTAAAGATTTGACACCATTGCAGCCCATCGTCAGTTCGAGCCCGTTAACAGCCCGCTATATATTTGGGCTCAATATCGGCCCGATGAGATTTCGGCCTGTTAACGGCCCATTCAATGGATGGGCCAATTTTCACGATGTACATCTTTCGGCCTTTTAGCGACCCATTTAAATGTTGGGCTAATTTCCGGCCCGGTGTGTCTTTCAGCCTGTTGACGGCCCATAAATCAGTTGGGCCATTTGTAGTCGGACCTGAGTTTCGGCCTTTTAGCGACCCATTTAAGTGTTGGGCCAATTTCCGGCCCGGTGTGTCTTTCAGCCTGGTGACGGCCCATATATCTGTTGGGCCATTTGTAGTCGGACCTGAGTTTTGGCCTTTTAGCGACCCATTTAGGTGTTGGGCCAATTCCCGGCCCTGTGTGCCTTTCAGCCTGTTAACGGACCATAAATGAGTTGGGCCATTTGTAGTCGGACCTGAGTTTTGGCCTTTTAACGGCCCATGCCCTTCATGGTCCAATACCAGCCCGGTTTCTCTTTCGGCCTGCTAAAGGCCCACAACACAGTTGGGCCATTTACAATACGACCTGACTTTCGGCCTCTTAGCGGCCCATGCTCTTCATGGTCCAGTACAAGCCCGCTGTCTCTTTCGGCCTGCTAAAGGCCCACAGTATAGTTGGGCCATATGTAGCCCGAACTTAGTAACGGCCTGTTAACGGCCCGTGAAATCAATTGGGCCCACCTGTTGCCCGCTTCGATGTCGGCCTGTTAACGACCCGGGAGTTAAGAGGGCCGACCATTAACTTTCGGCCTGGTAACGGCCCATTAACTTAATGGGCCCACTAAAGTTCGTACATGTCTTTAGGCCAAATTAGATAATTTGAGCCCATTACGACGAGCAATTATGCACAGGACCAAAACCGATCAAGCAAAGGTACGGCATACAGGGAAAAACGTTGCACATCCAGCATATATTACAGGAAATTACATCCACTGGGCAATCAAAGATTGATGCCAGTGCAAATAAATGAACAGAACCTAACGATCTACAACGTCACAATCTGCAACCTCAGCACGGATGACGCCCATAAGCATGTGGGCAAGTTCTTGCTGCTTTGCTACACTGTCTCTGAAAACATTGATCAGTTGTTGTGTCGCACGACTCTGCACCTCTGATTCCTCCACCATTTCCATCATTCCTTCAGCCATTAATTGGTTCACAAACATACATTTTTTCCGTTGCATTCGAGACAGAGGATACTGAACAGATTCAGATGGCGATTTTGGCAGGCTTGTATTATTGATAGTGGAGAGTGTCTCGACCACTGCATCATAACATAAATTAGGAGGGGAACCAAACAGATTAATCATGAGTTATTGCCATATTACCTGGCCTAGATTTATTGGAAAGAAACAATGGGGTTGCCTTGCTGTTTTCAGAGTTTGTCTTCTTATCTTCAGCAGCCTGCACCAAATTAACACACTAGCATTGCTATCATTGGCCAAGTCAGATAATAGGAAAGCAACATTGGCACAACGAACGTTTGGGCAACTAGCCAACACCAAATTAACACAATATGGCACAGCTATCATCAGCCAGGTAAGGTAATACGAAAGCAACATTGACACAATGAATGAATGGGCAACCAGAGCAGCACTACAATTCAGTAATGTGCATGATATGAGATAGTACACTCATGCAGCTCAGTATGCAAAACTACCAGGCAGTTTTCTTTACAAAAATCAACATTGGCGCCTTTAACATTTTGCTACAACTAATTTTAGATCAGATAAAGGTTGGATTCACGCCGATTAACAAAATACATGCTGATGTAAAAATATAGTGATATACAACAGGTACTTACATCAGCATTGGAGCACAGAGAATTCCCGCAAGATATTTTCCTCGAATACAATCCCAATGAAGGAAGTCTTCTATCATTTAACCTTATTTTCTAAAAGAGAGATGGGTAAGAAACATGTAGAAAATATGATCAGAATGCTATAAAATTTCATGATGCGAGGATACGCACACGCTTCTTAGAATGGAGTTGACATTCTTTTGCTGGACTGGAGCGGACTAGTTCTTTGGCCACTGGAATCTGCTTATTATCAGTGGGAGTTGGGTTTCTCTGTGCTGGAGCAGTATCTATGAAAAATGGAGTTGGTTTATTATCTCCTGGCGTTTGGATCTTTTGCAAAGACCTGGTTTGTAACCCTTCAGATTCTAACATAGCCGTCTTCCCCTTGCATGCCTTATATAGAAGAATGGTGCTTCAATTATAAAACATGCTACAACAGAGATGGAATAGGTACTGAAGAATAGAAAGGCATGACATATTGACATGTATTCCCTCCATCCGGAAATAAATGGATGGGTCTAGGCGTATTTCAGTTCTAGATACATCCAGTTTTATCCATTTCTGCGACATGTAATCCGGACGGAGGGAGTATGATGTAAGAGCTAGGGATACGACAGGACAACACAGTAAAAAAACACTGAAAACCCACTGCAGAACCAAAGTAATCAAACCCACTGATATGAGATAGTACACTCATGCAGCTCAGGATGCAAAACTACCAGGCAGTTTTCCTTACAAAAATCAACATTGTGGCCTTTAATCATACATTTTGCTACAACTAAATTTAGATCAGATAAAGGTTGGATTCACGCCGATTAACAAAATACATGCTGATGTAAAAATATAGTGATATACAACAGGTACTTACATCTGCATTGGAGCACAGAGAATTCCTGCAAGAATCTTTCCTCACAGACGATACCAGTGCAGAAATTCTTCTATCTGTTAAGCTTATTTTCTAAAAGAGAGATGGGTAAGAAACATGTAGAAAATATGATCAGCATGCTATAAAATTTCATGATGCAAGGATACGCACACGCTTCTTAGAATGGAGTTGACATATTTTTGCTGGACTGGAGCGGACTAGTTCTTTGGCCACTGGAATCTGCTTATTATCAGTAGGAGTTGGGTTTCTCTGTGCTGGAGCAGTATCTATAAAAACTGGAGTTGGTTTATTATCTCCTGGCGTTTGGATCTTTTGCAAAGACCTGGTTTGTAACCCTTCAGATTCTAACATAGTCGTCTTCCCCTTGCATGCCTTGTATAGAAGAATGGTGCTTCAATTATAAAACATGCTACAGCAGAGAGATGGAATAGGTACTGAAGAATAGAAAGGCATGACATATTGACATGTATTCCCTCCATCCGGAAAAAATGGATGGGTCTAGGCGTATTTCAGTTCTAGATACATCCTTTTTTATCCATTTCGGCAACATGTAATCCGGACGGAGGGAGTATGGTGTAAGAGCTAGGGATACGACAGGACAACACAGTAAAAAAACACTAGTTGAATGTAAAACTGTATGCTAGCGGAATACGTACAGAAAAAACTAAGGCAACATACACGTGTATGATTGGGAAACTAAGATGGCATTGCAACAGAGCACTAGAACACACTTCAATGTAAAAAACATGGTATGGTAGACAGATGAAGTACATACTGATGAATAACAATGCATAAGATATTCAGAAGCATGATGTCCAAATTAAGCAGATGGCATTGCGATAGAGTAGAATGACAGTACTTGAATTTGAAAACATGTTATCATGAATGGAATAGGTACTGAAAAACAGGAAGGCATGACATATTTACATGCATGATCAGCATGCTAAGCACATGGCATTGCAACAGAGTAGATACACTCCAGGACATTATATGCATGTTGTACCCATATCACGGGCCAAGTTAGAGCAAGGACCTTGTGGGGTGAAGAGGATTCAACATCTTTCTGCAAGTCTTCTGAAGAACTGCCTTTACATGTTCCATCATATTGGGTATCATTGACATCAAGTTTATTGGCCTTTACATTGCTCCGTGAGGTTCTTGTGGATATATCAGTGTGTGCAATTATATCTGACATGCATGGAAGACAACTAGTAGTTAGATTTATGTAATGAGTGCCTGTAGGAGACGACATAAATAGTAGGACTGGGGTTAACTAGCAGCAACAGGTCTCAAAAACTAAAGGGAGAACACAGATGAAAGCTACAGAATATGTATCGTTTGTACTCGAGATTAACTAGATGGCACACAAAAGTATTAAAGAACAACATAGGTAATACTAGAAGTGGTATAATACTATAATCACCAGCCTGTGGGATAGCATTGGCTGATGGATGATAACTATGGAACAACGTTACCTAAAGAACAAGTATCTTAGCTGAACTATGGAACAACGTTAACTCCTGAACAAGACCCGTAAGAGATCAGCATGAATATACAGTGAAATGTGATAATCTATTTTCCATGCTTAGATGAATAACAAAGCCATAAATGTTGCACACAAGTAAGATGAGGGGACAACCTATCTGGCCGCCATCCGTAGGAGTGAGCATCATGTGCTGACTTGTCGATGGCCCTGCAGTTGTTGTGGCTGTCCATGTCGGGCACGCGCATTCGATGCAGGGAACTGTTGAGTGGGGACTATAGCTCCCTTCTGGTGTATGCTTCCCTTGTTGGAGTGGCTGCGGTGAGTTAGAAGACGGTGTGGCTGAAGACGCAGATAACGCATAATGTTAAGAACGACACATCTCTTTGATCTGAAGAAATACACTAAGAGATCAACAACAAGGTACGAGAGTGGTCACACGTCTGTTGACTGAAGACTAAATTGGGGTCACACGATTTTATTTTATTTTGTTACTGTCCGATCTACGCCGGATGGCTTGATGGCCATCTTGTGCCTCCCGGCTATCACTGTTAGGAATCTTCCCCGAAGAGCCAGCGACCAACGGCAGAGCAGCCTGCCTCCGCCGTCCGTGGCCCCGGCCAAAACCCCGCTCCCCGCCCCACCGCATTGCCGTGGTTGCGCCGCCCCCAGGCCAATCCACAAAGACTCCCCGTCATCTAGATCCGGCGGCGGTAGTACCTTCAACCCACGCAACTCTAAGATAGCCATCTAAGTGTTGCTTCTACAGCGAACTTGCGGCCCCGCACCCTTACGTTAGACACCAGCCAACTGGCAGCCTAGGAGCTCCGCCGCCTCGAGGGGTGCTGCTCCCCATTGGGAATCGATTGGCCCAAAATAAAAATTCAGACAACTGACACCTAAATAAAGTGATTTGAGATGAGGGTGCGACCTATCTGGCGGCATGGTGATGTAGGCAGGTCCAGCTGCCGAGTCGGTGAGGCCGGCGTGGTTGTGGTGGCGACCGGCGGCAGGGAAATAGCGATGTCGCGACGGTCGACGATTATGGGGAAGCAGCGCCGGGACTGTGGACGGATCCGAAGTTGGAGCCGCTCGGGCGCCGTGAACAACAGCGGGGGTAAATCGGCTCCGGTACGTGGCAGCTCCAGCAGCACGGAGTAAGAGGCACACGATCCAGTGCACGACGGCAAATGGACAGCGTCTCCGGCATTAGGGAGGAGGGCGGCTATGAAATTGGTGCAGTGGGGGCGCCATGGAGGAGGGGTTGAGGTTTCGTGGCTCGGGAGAAGGGAGCTTCCGGGGAGAAGGTGATTTGGTGCCCACGATGTATGAATGGGGGGGAATTGGGAGGGGAGTGGAACCATGTTTTACGGACGCATTTGTCTGAAATGTGAGGGGGAGTTACAGTTCTACCCCTGCCTTTAGGCTTCTCGGCTTGGGTCTGTGTACTGAGGGTCGGGGATAGTAGAATAACTTTGCTCCTCCCCAAATAGTGGGCGGGAGCGATTTCGGGCAAGGAGGGCGTGTTTTGAAATATAGTGGGCGCGAGCGATTTCGGGCGAGGAGAGCGTGTTTTGAAATAGTGGGCGCGAGCTATTTCAGGCGAGGAGAGCGTGTTTTGCCGACCATGGTTTATGAATTATTCGGCACATGTCATTTCGGCCGAGGAGAAGGTGCGCTTGGATGAAGTTACGAACCTACCCTCGATGTACAACGGGCCAATTGATGCGTGTCCCACATAGGACGGTAATTTCGCGTCTCCCATTTATTTGCTCGGGTGAATTCCACCGAGCAGAGGATGTTTAATGGTTCGTTCAAAATTTGGGAGAACGAGCATCCACGTCTACCTTACCAAGTTGATTCGAATCAAATTTTGAAATATTATCTTGCCACTTCTTTTTTAGATGGAAAGATGATGCTCGGGAGTAATGTGTTTTTACATGCTCGTTGCTAGCATTTTACTATATGAAAAATAGTTGACCCACTCAAAAACGGGAATCAAACCCAAAATGAAATATCTCAATTCAATGAAATAGCTCGTTCACCAGGTCAAAATAGTGAACTAAATCCAAAATTGAACACCTCAATCGAGTAGCATGTTGTACAGTATTATAGTACTCCATGAACATGTTGAAAGTCAAATTAATGAACTTGTTTGATATACGCATATATCCGTTCATGTGTGGATTGCAGACAACATGTTCTCCAATTTAGATATTTGAATGCAAGTTTATATCGAAACATAGTTTATATCAGTCTTTGATGCATAAAACGCGACCTCCCCCTCTCCCGGACTCCTGCTCTCTCTCTCTCTCTCTCTCTCTCTCTCTCTCTCTCTCTCTCACCGACAATCTTCAATTCTGTCACACGCATCCAACACACAAACCTTGTTGGTCCCTCTCGCTTTCTCTCCATCTCTCTCTTTGTGTGTGTGTGGGGGGGGTCTTTCTAGTTCGCATGCATATATACTCCATCTATAGGTCTCTCTCGCACACTATGTATGATTCTCTAGTCCAAGCTAGATATCTTGGGTGCACTCATCGTACGCACACAAATTCCTTGGCTCGTTGCCCGTAACTCTCTCACGCACCACTCTGTCGTCTTGGAGCTCTTTCCCCTCTCTCTCAAACTCTCCAGCTACCTGGGTCACACATACACATGCATATCTCACTCGCACTCGATAGGCCCATCTAAAACTCTATCTCTCTCCCTCGTTCTCTCTCCATCTCACACGCACACACACACAATCTCATGCCTAGCTAGCCAAGTATGATGGTCTCTCACTCAATTGTAGGCACACGCAGTCCCCCCTATATGTATATGACTAGCTAATCTTAGTCTCCATCACAAACATGTGCATGGTCTATCTCGATTTCTCTCGGGGCATCTTTCTATCGCGCACGCACCTCCCTCGATCTCCCACCCATATAGTCCCCTCACGATCTCGAGGGGATCTCTCTATCACAAACACACCCTCTCGCCCTCCCCATGCGTCCATGTTCTCCATGTGTCCCTCTCGACCTTTGTTCCTTGTTGGCCAGACCTCTATTGGACATGTGCTATAGGGGTGTCTCTCTCCGTTGCAAACAATCACACACTAGCTATCTTCGTGTATCTCCTCGCCTCACTTTTCTATCTCGGAGATGCATGCGTGATATGTTCGCCTAAGAAACGAAAAAACACACTCTCTCTCTAATTTATCGTTTGTTGTCACTTTCTCTTTCACACACATACTCTTTTTGCACACTTACTCATTCTCCTTCACACGCACTTGATCTCTCTCGACTTAGGCACTCTCCTCGGTCCATAGCATATTGATTTATTGAAAAGTCAAACATCACAAAGTTTGACCATGTACGTGGAGAAAAACAATTACATCTAGAACGGCAAACATATACCATTAGATTCACCATGAGATGTAGTTTCGTATGATGTATCTTTGGTATTGTAGATATAAATAACATTTGCGTAAACCTGATCAAAGTTTCCAAAGTTTGACTTCTAAAAAATTTACATGCACTGCATTATCGAGCGGATGGAATATCTCTTTCCCCCTCTCAGCTATCTGACGCACCACTCAGCCTTATCGGGGCTCCTCAATCTCTCTCAAACTTTATATCTCCCTGGTTCACACATACACATGTCTCGCTCGCACTATACATATAGACCCATCCAACACTCTCCGCCCTTGTTCTCTCTCTATGTGACACGCACCCCCTAATAAGTACCATAATCCCTCACTCCATCATAGGCGCAAGCACTCCCCCCTAAGTATGATTATCTCTCACTAGCCATCAGGAACACACGTATTGTCTCCTTCCATCCATACGTCTATCTCGATATCTCTCGGGGTATCTTCTATCGCGCACACACCTTGTCACTCGATCTCCCACCCATGTAGTCCCATCACGATCTCCAGGGGATCTCTCTATGACAAACATACACTCTCTCCTCCCCATGTCTGCATTTTCTCCGTACGTCTCTCTCGACCTCTCTCCCTTGTTTGTCAGACCCCTCTTGGCCACGTGCTAGGGGTCTTGCTCTCTCGGTTGCAAACAACCACACACTATCTCCTCACCTTGCTTCCGTTGTCGAAGATGCATGTGTGATATGTTTGCATAAGACACACACGTTTTTTCTCGACTTTTATCGAGTGTTGTCCATGTCTCTTTCACACACGCACACACACTTTTTTCACTCACTCTTTCTATTTCACTCTCTCTCTCTCTAGTTAGGGACTCTCTCACGTCCATAAGCATATGGGTGTTTTGAAAAGTCAAACCTCAGAAAAGTTTGACCAGGTATATGTGGAGAAAAACATTTACATCTGGAACGATCATTAGATTCATCACAACATGTACTTACTTCATACTATCATTTATCTTTGGTATTGTAGATATAAGTAATTTCTTTATAAACTTGGTCAAAGTTTCAAAAGTTTGACTTTCAAAAAAAGTTGGAACTACATTATCGAACGGAGGGAGTAGCTCTTTCTCTCTCTATCTGCTATCTCTCACGGGCCTCCCCTCTCACTCGAACACTCTATACCGACAGATTATACGCTCACTGTGTCAGCGTATAGCTCCGTATATTGTTTAGTTGACCGGTCAACCAGTCCACATGCTGCCTTGTCAGCTCGTGTTATGTATCTTCGTGTGCTAGCCCATGTGGCAGTGGGTGAAAATAAGTAAGCTAGAGGCCCATCTGACATGCGGTGACGTAAACAAAGTTGAAACCACTCGGGGTAGCACCCCGCACGCTAGTAAATTGAGGGCGCATTGAGGACACACTTCTTCCGCGTGAAGGATGCACTCGCGCACAATTCACCACTGCGCGGCGGCATGCACAGAAGGACGCACTCGCGCACACCCAGCACACAACACACACCAGCACACGTGTACACTGGCGTCGCCACCGGTTGAGATGGACGGCGAGGCAGCCAACAAGCGGAGGCGGCTCGAGCCAAAACCGCATCCGGCGAGCCTTGACTTCATCAGCAGCCTCCCCGACGACATGCTGCTCGTCATCATCGGCCTCCTCCCCACAAAATTTGCCGTGCGGACCGCCCTGCTCTCCCGGCAGTGGCGCTCCCTTTGGCGTCGCGTCCCCCTCAACCTCACTGTCGACAGCTTCCTCTGCAATGGGGATTGCAAAGCATGGCCGCAGTCTCCAAGATGCTTTCATCGCACCCTGGGCCAGCCAGACGCCTTGACATCCGCATGTTCAGTACCAACTGCAAGGTCCAACCCAAGTTTGACAAGTGGTTCTTATCCCCCTCCCTAGATCAGCTCGAGGAGCTCAGCTTTGAAGCTGGACGATGTCGTTCTCTGCCGCCGTCCGCGCTCCGCCTCAGGCTAACGCTGCGCCGTGCCAGCTTTAGCTCCTGCTATCTTCCCCAGATTAATGTCGTGCCTGCCCTTCTTCTCCCTCAACTCAAGCAGCTCGACCTCTTCGACGTTGTCATCTCGAAGAAGGCTATGGAGCACCTGCTCCGCAGCTGTACTGCGCTCGAGTACCTTCATCTTGAGCAGATCCACGGGTTCATTAGCCTCCACATCGCCCGACGAATCTCCAATGGATTTATGTGTCTTGCTGGCCCCACAACAAGACATCAATTGGGAAGAGATCACTCCAGCTGTTCCACGTTATGGTCATTGAGAATGCGCCTTTCCTTGAGAGATTGCTTGTATCGGATCTAGAAGGCCCAACAAAAATCAGGGTCATGGATGCGCCGAAATTGACAGCGTTGGTGCACTCGTCTGCCAAATTCTCCGAACTCTTTATTGGATCCGTAATCGTTCAGGTACATCACTCATCTTCTTCTCCATCTTCTTGAAATTCACATTTTTAAATTTCTTCTTGATGTATTTACAACCGTCTTCCAGAATGATTCCCACAAGCTTGACCCAGTCTATGCGCACAGTGAAGATCTTGGCAATAAAATCTATCAGCCCCAATCTGGATCAAGTTGTTGGATTCCTTACATGCTTTCCGTGCACGGAGAAGCTACTCATTGAGGTGAAACTTCTTTCCTATTAGTAAATGGTAATCACAACGTAGCTCAATTTTTTCGTAATTTTCCCAAATTACGATGACAAGTGTAGTGTTCAAACATGCATCTACGCACTTCATCGAAAGAAATGTTTTTAGTATTTTTTTCTCACGTGATCACCTGCATGTTTTTTTGTTGTACTACCATAGTAGCCTAGGCTAGTCATAGTGGAAAGTAACTTAGACTACTCCAGTAACTCTATGGTTACCCTAAGAGCAAGTACTACCTCCGTCCTGGTTTACTCTTCCTATTTTGTAGTATCAAAATTTGGCCATAGATTTAACTGACAAAATGTTAATGCATGTCACTAAGAACTATATCGTTGGATTCGTATTTGAACATAATTTCAAATGGTGTAATTTTCTTACGTAAATCTATGGTCAAAATTTTGTACTAAATAAGAGGTAGTACAAAAGTGGGCTATAATGGCCCTCCACTATGTAGGCCAAAACACGTGCCAAATTCACTTGTGATGCATTTGGCATCGATGCCCCTCCATTGCTCACCTGGTGCCCCAATCTGGATCACCTACTTTGCTCCGGTGCCAAATTAACTCATGCAATGAAAAACACTTGCGTGGGAGAGAGAGAGGACTGAGGCAATAAAAAAACACTTGTTTGGGAGAGTGAGAGGCTGGTGTAGTTGGTTTGATTGATTTGTTTATACATGTGGGTCTGTGTGCACAACAGTGCCAACTCTCTCACATCGGGAGAGCGGTGCCAAAATCTTTTGATTTGACATTGATGCGTATTATGTGGCATACTTTTGCGAAATATGGCATCGGCCACATAGTGGAAGGCAACAAATGCCCAAGCTCTTCACGTACTCCTAGGTAAATGAGAGGAGAGAGAGAGAGAGAGAGAGAGAGAGAGAGAGAATATCACTAGCCAGCCAACCCTATCGTATGAGCGAATGATATTGGTACCTCTTGATGACACAGCAATCTTATACAGCCAGCTGCTCTAATATGTTCTCTTCTTTTGCAGATAAAAAAAGACCCGAAAGTGAAAAATGTGATGCACTATAACAATCTCATCGAATGCCTTGATCTCCATCTTACAGAAATTGATTTGATCGACTACCGAGGCAGCACATCTGAGATTAAATAGGCCAGGTTCTTTGTTCTGGAGGCAAGTGTGCTCAAGGTAATGAGGTTTGGCATTCTCTGGCGCAACAATGAATGGCGTGCTGATCACCGCAAGCGTCTAAGCCTAAATGACAAAGTCTCCGCAGAAGCTGAATTTGTTTTTGAAACATCAAGTGGCCAGAGACTCGAAAACTTATTTGCCCATTAGTGACTTGTCAGGGCGGTGGATTTTAGTTTGTACGATAATGCTGCATCCACCTAAAGTAACAAAAGTTCTTACGTAAACTTCCAAGTAATTCCCTCTTCGTAGGTGCAGCATTACTCCTAACATTTGTAATATAAGTTTGAAACTTGTAATATTGCCGTGTCCTATTCCTGCGTTTTCAAAATCCAGCGAATCAAACAGGTCCTGAGTTGGTGATGATGTTGTGCCTACCATCTTTCACCAATAGCCGCTGGATCTAGATCTGACGCATACAAACCAAACTTCTCCAGTTTTGCAAAAAGATGGCTGCACTTGTTCCCTATTTACAAACAACTCCTTGTCTCTCACAATCAGCCTTAACTCCTCCCCACCACATCTAGAAGGCCATGGAAAAATCTGGCGCGATGGCCGCTGCCGGCGCCGTCCACCCCCCAATCTTGGTGTTCCGTGCAATGCACGGGCATCTACGCACGGGAAATTATGTCGAACACTGCTAGTTGTAAGCAGGCTAGGTCTACAGCCATGATGATAGTGACTGCAGAAGGTGAGGCTGACTATGGTATGCCGAACACGGCGCCTATACTCAGGTGTCATCTCCGGCGTAGGGTCTTGTCACTTCACTGTGAGGAGCAGTACGTAATAATTTGACCAACGGGTGTCGGATCTGGGGTTCCGGCAAAACCCTTAAGGTTCAAACTCTGGGGTGCGCGCGAGGTTCTTTCCCCCCTACCGATCCACGCCCTAGCTCGCTAAGATCTCGCGGACGAACTCGACAAACTCACAACACAGAAAGACACGAGATTTATACTTGTTCAGGCCACCGTTGTGGTGTAATACCCTACTCCAATGTGTGGTGGTGGATTGCCTCTTGGGCTGATGATGAAAAGTACAAGGGGAAGAATAGCCTCCTGAGGTTGAGGTGTTCTTGAGTTTTGTGTGAGGTGAAGGGTTGGCTCTGGATCTGATCTGATGCCTCTACTATGGTGGCTAGCTCTACTTATATAGGCCCTAGTGCTCTCCCCAAATATTGAGCGGGAAGGGAGCCAACAACGGCGGGCAATTTGAAAGGGGACAGCTAGTACAAGCTATCCTGACAAAAGTGGTCTTCGCCTGCAAAAGGCTTTGGTGGTGACGCCGTCTTGGGCTCCATGGTGACCTCCGTCTTGCCGTCCTGCTAGTCTTGGTCTTGTTGCACCGATATGGAAACCTTTGCCTGATGCCTCGATACTCTGCGCCTGCGCCTGCCTCCTTAGCACCGAAGAGGAAACAAGGACGCTGCGCGCGCTGGCGCCCGCCTGGTGTCGATCGTCATGGCTCACGTCACGAGTGCCTTGTGAGGTTTGCCCCTCCTTGATATCTCCGCTCCTCAAGAGCCCGCCTAGCTAGGCCACTCCTGAGGAGGTCTTGCGGTGTTCTCCTCGCGAGGCTTGGCCCCTCGCGAAGGTCTTGAATGCCTTGTCGATGAAGATGGGTCGTATGGCCTGCTAGCATAGCCACGCCATGGGCTGCAGGCAGGCAAGTCTGGGGACCCCCGTTCCCAGAACGCCAACAGTAGCCCCCGGGCCCAAGGTGCGCTCGGGCTTGGCTTCAAGGCGAAGCCAAATGTCAAGTACGGAGCGCCACGGGCCCCAAAAGCCTGCGGCCTCGGTTGACGCGCGGTAGTTGATTGGACGTGGGCGTCTCCACTTCCCATGATGCCTCGGCAACTGCTCGACTTGACAAGTCCCTGGTGTATTCGGGACGCCCTCTTCCTTACGAGGTGTTTGTTTCCTCGTGTCCATCTTGACTTGGTGGCCTGTGTTCGCTCAGGAACTGCAAAAATTCGTTAGGAGGTGCGCTAAAAGATTTGCCGTTCATCCAAGCCTTGACCTGGCGCTTTGTATCGCGATACCCGAGGGGCACGGGCTAGGAGAGATGCGCCAGTTTTTGGGCTCGAACGAGGGTGGCTCGCGAGAAGGCAGTGAGGAGAAAAACACGAGGCAGAGAGGAGAAAAACGCTCGCGAGGGCACCTGCCTAGCCCCCTCGCGAGGTATGCGAGAGAGAGAACACGAGCGAACCAGAGCCAGCAAATGTGGTAAGAGGCGAGGGAATCAAATCAGCAAGGAACACCAAAGGCAAACTTTGATTAAGTAAAAGCGAGCCAACTACGGAAAGCAAATGAAAAGCCGCGTCCGGCACCTAATCTAGTCTTCAAGTCTTCTCACCAGCGCGGAGCTAAGTGCTGCCACTAGGCGTGGGAGGGAGCCCCAGGGCCTGAGGCCGGCACTCCTGAGACTCCGGGGCGTGTACATCCCCACTCATTATTACGTGAGAGTGTCACGGGCGGCGATTCTTCACAGGCACCGGGCCTTCTTCACAGGCTCTAGGCCTTGCTTCATGGGTAGAACTTTCGGAGGTGCTGGATGTTCCAGGCATTCTGGATGGGTATCCCGTCCTGTGTCTCCAGGCGCACGGCGCCAGGCCTGGAGATGTGGACGACCTTGAATGGGCCCTCCCACATGGGGGAAAGCTTATGCAACCCTTCCCTGGAGAGGACCCGCCTTAGGACGAGGTCACCCGTCTTGAGCATCCTGGAGCGGATGTTGCGGCAGTGGTATCACCGCAGCTCTTGCTGGTACCTTACCGCCCTCAGTGCAGCTTCGCGACGACGTTCCTCCCCCAGCACGATATCCATCCGCCGCGTGGCGTCCTGCTGTGTTTCATCGAACGCCAGGACCCGTGCGGAGCGATGCTTGACCTCGTGAGGGAGGACCGCTTCAGCTCCGTAGACAAGGAAGAATGGGGTCTCGCCCGTTGGCTTGGTGGCGGTGGTGCGGATGGACCACAGCACGGACTGGAGCTCGTCGTACCAGCCCCTGCCACGGGCCTCGAGCTTCTTCTTGAAGGTCCTGCTCTTGAGGCCCCTCAGGACCTCCGCATTGGCGCGTTCGGCTTGACCATTGCTCCTCGGGTGCGCCACCGAAGTGTAGCAAATCTGCGTTCCAAGGTTAGCACAGTAGGTTTTAAGAGGTTACTGGTGAACTGCGAACCGTTCTCGGTGATGATGCGGTTGGGGACTCCGAAACGTCTCACGATGCCCCTGATGAACTTAACCGCGGATCCAGCTGGGATGGTGCGAACAGCTTCCACTTCCGCCCACTTGGTGAATTTGTCAATGGCGACGTACAGGTAGCGGTAGCCCCCTGGCGCCCGAGGGAAAGGGCCCAAGATATCCAGCCCCCAGACTGTGAATGGCCACGTGAGTGGTATGGTGTGGAGGCCCTGAGCTGGCTGATGTATCTGCTTGGCATGGAACTAGCAAGCTTCGCAGGACTTCACCGACTCGGCCGCGTCGTTGAGCGCCGTGGGCTAGTACAATCCACTGCGGAACACCTTGCCAACGAGAGTCCGTGAGGACGAGTGGTGTCCGCAGTCCCCTCAGTGTATGTCAACCAGCAACTCCTTTCCTTGGTCACTGGAAATGCAGCGCAGCGAAACATCGTTCGGTCGCTTTCTGTACAACTCTCCGTCCTGGATACAGTATGCCGTGGCTTGCCGGGCCACGTGCTCTGCGTCCTCTTCCTTCTCCGGCAGCGCCCCTTGCATCAGGTACTCCTTGAATTCCTTGGTCCAGCATTCCTCCTCGGGCTCGAGTGCCAAGAGCAGGCGAGCTCCTGAGGTCGGGCCACAGGCTGGGGCTCCTGTGGCAGGTGGTTATGGGAGCTCCTCCCGAGGCTGAACCATGCTTGAAAGTGCTGGCGTCGCCGACGGCTTGAAGAGCCGCTCTTCGAAGACGCCAGGCTCCTGGGGCTGCCGCTTGGATGCCCTCCTGGCGATGTCATCGGCTTCCTTGTTGGTGCCCCGGGGCACATGCTGCACCTCCAGCCCCATGAACTGTTTTTCCATCTTACGCACTTCTGCGAGGTAAGCCTCCATGTGCTCGTCCTTCGGCTCGTATACTTTGTTGGAGAAGTTGACGAGGAGCTGCGAGTCGCCCCTAACAACAAGGCGCTTCATCCCCAGAGCTGTTGTGGCCTTTAGGCCAGCTATGAGGCCCTCGTATTCTGCGATGTTGTTGGAGACCTTCTCGCCCTCCTGAAAGCAGAGCTGCACGGTGTAGTAGAGCTTGTCCTGAGTGGGCGAGATGAGTACTGCCCCAGCCCCCGCACCCTGATGCGCGAAGGCGCCGTCGAAATACATGACCTAGCCATCCGGCGCCTCGCTACCCGGCGAGGTGGACCGGTCTTCGCCTACTTCAAGTGCCGGGGCATCCGTCCATTCCGCCACAAAATCAGCAAGCGCGGCTCCCTTGATGACCCGGCTGGTGCTGAACTCCAACTGGAATGCTTGCAGCTCGATGTTCCATTCAGCGACCCTTCCAGCAGAGTTCGGGCTCCTGAGCACTCTCTCCAATGGGTAGGCAGAGACGACCTTGATGGGATGGCCCTGGAAGTAGTGCCACAGCTTGCACGAGGCCACCAAGAGTGCGAGCAAGAGCTTCTGAGGCATGGGATATCGTGCCCTTGCGTCCCGCAACACCGTGCTGACAAAATACACTGGGTGCTCGACAAGGGCTGGTGCGTTGGTGAGGCTTGTGTCTTGCGGGGGCCCGGACGTCCCCTGAGGTGGTGAAACACCTGATGCCTGGTCACCTACAGGGGGTCTCTGTGACGTCGTCCTGCCGAGCTTGGTCTTCTGTCGACGCTGCTGCGGCTCCCGCAGCGCCTTCCTGATCTTGCGTCATTTCAGGTGTAGCTTGGCGCAGCGCACCCTTGGCCTGATGCTCCTCCCGAACCGCCACCAGCGCTGCGCTGGCAGAGTACAGGGTGGCGGCAAGCTAGAGCACCAGGGGATCGAGAGGTCGTGGTGCCACCATCACCGGAGGGCTGGTCGGGTATTTCTTGAGGTCTTGGAAGGCTCGGTCGGCCTCCGGGGTCCACTCGAACGGGCCCTTCTTCTTCAAGAGCTTGAAGAAGGGTAAGGCGCGCTCTCCCAGCTTGGAGATGAAGCGCCCCAACGCGGTCACCCGTCCCGCCAGCTTCTGCATCTCTTTGAGGTTCTGCGGTGGGCTCATGTCCTCGATGGCCTTGATCTTCTCCGGGTTCGCCTCGATCCCCCTATGGGACACGAGGAATCCCAGCAGCTTGCCGGAAGCTACACCGAACATACACTTCTTCGGGTTGAGCCGCAAGTTCACCTGGCGCAGGCTCTCGAAGGTCTCCTCCAAGTCTTGAATCAAGGTTCTTGCCTCCCGAGACTTCACCACTATGTCATCGACGTAGGCCTCTGTGTTTCTCCCGAGCTGCCGCCCCAAGGCGATGTGCATCAGCCGCTGAAAGGTCGCGCTCGCGTTGCGCAGCCCGAAGAGCATGCAGGTGTAGTAGTACACCCCACACGGAGTCAGGAAGGCTGTCTTCTCTACATCTTCCATCGCCATCTTGATCTGGTGATACCCTGAGAACGCATCCAGGAAGCACAGCAAGTCGCACTCGGCGGTGGAGTCGACGATCTGGTCGATGCGTGGGAGAGGGGACGAGTCTTGCGGGCACGCCTTGTTGAGGTTGGTGAAGTCGACGCACATTCGCTCCTTCCCGCCTTTCTTCGGTACTATGACGGGGTTCGCCAGCCATGTGGGGTATCGAACCTCGTGAATGGTACCCGCGGCCTCTAACTTCGGGTCTCTTGGACGATGAAGGCTTTCTTCTCCGTGGATTGCCGCCTCGCTCGTTGCTTGACGGGGCGCATGTTGGGGCACACCCTTAAGTGATGCTGAATCACCTCTCTCGGGACCCCCACCAGCTGGTTGGGCTCCCACGCGAATATATCCTTGTTTGCGTGCAAGAACTTCACCAACGCCTCTTCTTGGATGGAATCGAGGCCGGCACCTATGGTGAAGGTGGCTCCTGAGGACCCATCCGTGTCGACGGGCACCTGCTTGGTTTCTGCCTTGTCTTGGGTGAACAGCTGCTTCTTCTTGGTAGGCGCGGCCTCCTTGGCCTCGGGGGTATCAGCGTCGGCGGGCTACGCCGCCGCTGCGGTCTTGAAGGCAAGCTTGAGTGCCGTCACGGCCTCCTTGGTGTCCCCCTTGATGGTGAGGACACCTTTGCTCCCAGGCATCTTCATGAGGTTATAGGCCGGATAAGTCGCTGCCATGAACTGGGCCAGAGCTGGGTACCCGAGGATGGCGTTGTACGGGAGGCCGATGCGGGCGACGTCGAAGTCGACCAGCTCGGTACGGTAGTTGTCGCGCATGCCGAAGGTGAAGGGGAGGCGGATCTGCCCCAGAGAGTGGGCAGCGCCGCCACCAACCCCTGAGAAAGGCTTGCTGAGGCTGAGCCGCTCGAGTGGCACGTGAAGGAGGCTGAAGGCCTCTACGGAGAGCAAGTTGAGGCCTGCACCGCCGTCGATGAGGGTCTTGGTAACTGCCACGTTGCAGATGGTGGGCGTGCAGAGCATTGGGAGCCTGCCCGAGTCGGTGGTAGAGTTGGGGTGGTCTTCTGAGCTGAAGGTGAGGTCGGCCTCTGGCGCAGCCCAACCCGGCGGAGCCCCCGGGCGCTTGGAAGCGGCACCGATCTGACGGAGGAACGGCTTGATGTGGCGATCTGAAGGCGGCGCTTGAGAGCCGCCCAGCAGGGCTGCGACTGTGTGGTGTGCCGGCACCACGTAGCGTGCGGTGAAGAGGTCGCGCAGCTCCTCCGAAGACGCCACTGTGGATCCGGGGAGGTTGAGCAGCCAGGCGCGCGGCTCGCCAGCGAGGGCCATGGGGAGCCAGTTGGCCATGAACTTGTCGATGCCCCCGGCCTCGAGGACGGCCTCCTCGTATGCTAGCAGGAAACCCGTTGGGTCCGCCGCGCCATCGTAGCGCGGCGGCATCTCCGGCTTGAACTTGGTTGGCCACTGCACCCGTCGCAGGGCGGGGGCCAGGGCTTGGAGCCCCCTGGCCCCGTCGTCGGTGCTGGCCGCCGGAGGTGATGACGGTGCGCCGGCCATGCGGGCGGACGTAGGTCGACGGAAGAGAAGCCTCGGCACACCCCTACCTGGCGCGCCAAATGTCGGATCTGGGGTTCCGGCAAAACCCTTAAGGTTCAAACTCTGGGGTGCGCGCGAGGTTCTTTCCCCCCTACCGATCCACGCCCTAGCTCGCTAAGATCTCGCGGACGAACTCGACGAACTCACAACACAGAAAGACACGAGATTTATACTGGTTCGGGCCACCGTCGTGGTGTAATACCCTACTCCAGTGTGTGGTGGTGGATTTCCTCTTGGGCTGATGATGAACAGTACAAGGGGAAGAACAGCCTCCTGAGGTTGAGGTCTTCTTGCGTTTTGTGTGAGGTGAAGGGTTGGCTGTGGATCTGATCCGATGCCTCTACTATGGTGGCTAGCTCTACTTATATAGGCCCTGGTCCTCTCCCCAAATATTGAGCGGGAAGGGAGCCAACAACGGCGGGAAATTTGAAAGGGGACAGCTAGTGCAAGCTATCCTGACAAAAGTGGTCTTCGCGTGCAAAAGGCTTTAGTGGTGACGCCGTCTTGGGCTCCATAGTGACCTCCGTCTTGTCGTCCTGTTGTTCTTGGTCTTGTTGCACTGATATGGAAACCTTTGCCTGATGCCTCGGTACTCCGCGTTTGCGCCTGCCTCCTTAGCACCGACGAGGAAACAAGGACGTTGCACGCGCTGGCGCCCGCCTGGTGTCGATCGTCATGGCTCACGTCACGAGTGCCTCATGAGGTTTGCCCCGCCTTGATATCTCTGCTCCTCACGAGCCTGCCTGGCTAGGCCGCTCCTAAGGAGGTCTTGCGTCATCTGCCTCGTGAGGCTTGGCCCCTCGCGAAGGTCCTGAATGCCTTATCGACGAAGATGGGCCGTACGGCCTGCTAGCATAGCCACGCCGTGGGCCGCAGGCAGGCAAGTCTGGGGACCCCCATTCCCAGAACGCCGACAACGGGTAGTACAATGCAACTACATTGGTAGTACTACTACTAGTACTAGCACCATCGTCTGGATTTAGTAGTACTACCACGTCCATCTGGATTTAGTATTTGACTAGCAATATCTAGTAATGCATGTCAAAAAAAGTACTACTCCCTCTATAAATAAATGCATGGTGTGTTGTTTTATTCCTATCGGTGAGAACTTAATGTCTTTTTGCTACTTAATAGGATTACATGCAATGAACTAGCCACTGCATGTGATGTTTGGTAGTCTCAAGTCATTGAAAGCATGCACGGCCCACATCTCTCATTGGTTGATATGTCACGAAATAAGAAACGAGGAGGGAGTTAATGTACCGTGCCTAAGTGTTTTGGGATTATTTGGTTTTCGTAAGGTGACTTACACAACATTTTTGGTTACATGCATTAACATTTTATTAGTTAAATCAAAGGTCAAAACTTGGAGGGGGACGGAGGGGGACGCAGCTTCATTGACTTACTGCACCTGCCTTTGGGTGTATGACACGTGGGCCCAACGGGTGGCTGGCCAACCTGTCATATAGCCAAAGGCAGGTGCAGTAGAGGGGCGAGGACTAGATGGCCAACACGCACGTGAATTCAACGCAGTCTGCACTTCTCATATAAAGGCTCCCGCCAGTCCAATCTACGAAATCCTATGCACCTACGCACCCAAGGGCAAGAGTGATCACTCCAATCGCAAGATCAGTTGACTAGAAGCTAGACCCATGGAGGCGATGAGCACGAGCATCAGCCAGCTATGCCAGATGGTCCACGACGCCGGCCTACGGCCCGGCACCGAGGAACGTCCCCAGGTAGTGCTTGAGGCCGCCAGGGCGAGGGGCTGCTTGGACGACAGCTTCGTCTCCTTGTTCGACGAGGTCCTCATCGACTTCCTCGACAAGTTCACCGTCATCAAGAAGCTCGCGGATGACCTTGATGTACGCCTCCAGCCCACGCGCCCAGGCTCTGCGATGACTGCCACCCTCAACGGCCTCTATGGTGTGTCACCTCTTCGACGCACTGGTGGCCCTGCGACTGCCCGTCGTCGCGCCGGAGAATGTCCACCTCGAGGTCGCGCTCGCCGCACAGCGCCTGGCGCAGCAAGACACCATCGACATAATCACCCATGTCTACGCGCAAATCGTCCACAAGGACTACTACATGCAAGAGGAGGACGATAGGACGCTGGCCTTCTTGGACCGCAGGGCAACCTTGGACGGCATTGTTCAGAAGCACGTTGAGCTTGCCGCCAACGCCGCTGCTCCTCAAACGTCGGTTGGTGACCCGGTGCACTAGGGCGTGAGGATGTCGTTGATGGATCCGTATGTATCTTTATCTTTCCGTCAAATCCATGTAGTAGTATATGGTACTACTAGTAATTATCTTACCTTTTGCATCAACTTCATAATTTTTGTATGTAATCCATGCATGAACCGCGCCAGAACCAAACTTCTCATTACTCTAGGGAAAATCGTTATTTATATCTATCAGTCGCGCCATGGAGCAGAACCAAAATTTACAAGTTACAAGTTCAAAAGGAAAAGCCTGCCGTGTTCGCGTCGCACCCCCACACGGTTGGTCCGGCACGCCGCTCAAGGGGGAATGAGTGTTGTGTTGCATTTTCACTTACAAGTGGGACCGCAGTTGAGCAAACCGACTATCGGCAAACCCCCACCCCACCCACCGCGTGATGGCTAAGAAAACAGGAGGGAGAAGAGATGACTGTAGCACGGACTCCAAGAAAAATGGTGTCGGATGGGACTCGTGTTGGTGGCGTGTGCCGTACTGCTAGACATGAATGCTAGTTATGGCCCATGCCACCCCACTATATCGAGGTGCTGGTTACGTAGAACAAATTTCCTGGAGTTCGTGCTCAGCCCTCCTCTATCTCTCTTCTCAGCCAGCCAGCAGACGCGCGGAGCCCATCGTCTGTTTGCTCATATGCGGTCCCACATGTCAGTGAAAACGCAAGAGGACCCACTGAACCTACACATCTTTCACCTCGACGTGCTGGTGATGAAAAACAAATCCAATAAAGATCTTCGGTGGCCGCTTTTGGAGTTACTCAAGAGTAGTAAGATTCTATTTACAGTTTAACCCAAGATGCACATCACGTGGCTTCAACTACCACTCTATTTTCTTGCATGACACGACCTGGATGCTGGATGTCCCACGTGTCGGCAAAAGGAGGAAGAACTCGACCAAATCTTCGGTTGTGCTCTCGGATTAGACTAGTTGTGCTAACTTAAAATTTTATTGTGTAGAATGGATGCAAGTTTTGGTATTGGGAAGAAGAGTACAACGATATATTGATAGAGCGCAATTTAGTAGATGTTCTAGCACTTTTAGCTAGCATAGAGGCTAGAGATGAGACTAGTGCACTTGTTGATAGAATAGAGGCTAGACACGTCTACTTCTTTACACTCGAAGAAGAAAGAAGCACGCAAGATCGAGCCTCCGCAGATCAACAATGAATGCATCGAGAAGGCACTAATCCAACTTACAGGAGCAGTTATGGAAGTTGGATATCTTCTAAAATGTATTCTTGTGGTTCTTGTTTTCTTTGGTCTTGCTTTTCTAGTCAAAATTTTGGTGATGTATTTCCATGTACCAAAAAATCAATGATGAAAAAAAGATATGTGTTTGCAAAGAAAAATGTACGCGGCCGGGATGCGTCCGCGCGTTCGGCGCACGGCCACCGCATCCGAGAAATGGCCCGGACACGACCCCATTGCCCTACCCAAACGGACAGAATCCGGGCAAAACGGAGGTCCGTTTGGGGTCGTGCGTTGGAGTTGGCCTTACAAGTGGGACCGCAGTTGAGGAAACCGACTATCGGCAAACCCCCACCTCGCCCGCCGCGCGATGGCTGAGTTAGAGAAACGACGAGGTTGAAGAGATTGTTGTAGCACGGACTCCAAGAAATATGGTGTCAGATGGAAGTCGTGCTGGTGGCGTGTGCCGTACTCCTGGACGTGAATGCTTGTTCTGGCCCATGCCACCCTACTACTCCTACTACTTATAGTAGTAGTATCGAGGATTCGAGGTGCTGGTTACGTACAGCGAACACATTAACATATGGCCCACCTCACACTGTGGCCAAATTTCCTGGAGTCTGTGCTAGGTTAAAAAGTGTTCTTTGTGAGGATGGGTGGCTGGTCTCAAGTTTAAAACTTGTTGTATTACGTACATAGACGTAGAGATAGTGCAGCATGTGAAGCTAGTACAAATAGTGTACTATTGTTGATTGGCCTCATCCGATAACCTGTTGCAATGCACGTACAATTATGTATTCGAAAAATATTTTTTGCCTCGTCGCAGCACCCACTCAGAGAAGCGACTCGAAAGCCATTCATAAATTTAGTAAGTTTATCACAGGTCATCAACCCACAACGACAACGAGGATACATTATAAATACTAAAGTTTTCATCACACAACAAATAACAAGCAATGAAATGAACTTCAACTCAACCAATCCTCGGCGTTGGAAACGCTTGCTTTGAACCACAAGTGATTCTCTGGGAAGGGCCAGCTACTGTCAATCTCGAGACCAACGCAGGACTGATCATCCAGGCTGAAGCGGCCTACTATATCACGACCAGTGTAGGGAACCACCGCAATGTCCGACATATAGATACAGTTGCTTCTCATAAATGGTAGTAACGTTGTGTCAACAGCAGTTGGATCGCCTTTCACCATCATTGGATAGTTTTGTCCAAGGAAGAGCGAGTTTTCTCCAAGACTATCAATACTGTACCAGGGAGAAGGTGTTGGCGCTAGCACAGTAGTATCCATCCCGAATACCATGCAACGGGTGTTGGAATAGGTCCGGAGAGTGCGATGGGAGACAACACCTGCTTCCTTAGTAGTAACATCAGCAGTGGGCTGTATACAGACAAGAAGGGGTGATCCATCGGAAGTTGCTAGGCGCCACTGAGTATATGGGCCCTCCTCGTCCTCATGCTCGTGCTCATCACCATCGTCATCTCCCCCTTGGTTATAAAAATTTCAAGTATAGGTGGTGGAATGTTCACAGGACCTTGGAAACACAAGAAGAAGGTTAATTAGTAGAGAAGGGAAACTTGCTAACTCGCATGCATGTGGATGAAACAATTATAATTACGATGGAAGACAAACATACCAAAACTACGAGGATCCTATGCAAAAACAGTGCCACGAGTGGTGGCAGCAAACACAAGACCCTCGTATTGAATTGCATCACAATACACATCCGTGTATAGAAACTGATTTCTGAGCAATATCCATCCAGTCGAACACGAAGGACGGCAACAAGCCTGTCGAAGATAGCAACAACTTCATAGTTCTTGTAATTCCAAGAGCGGTTGGGAACTCGACAAATTGCTATCTTCCGTAGACGACAGCCACCATGATCATATTTGAACGTACGTAGATCATCTGTGTGCTCAACCTCAGGGCACTCTGAGTTTTTTGGAAGTGGAATCCGCTGACGAGTGTACACATTCACAAGTTCCCACTCACAATTGTACCCAATATAGACAACCCAATCTCCATTTGCGCCAGCCCAGGCCTTACCCTTAAGCGATGGCATCTTGACATCACACGTATCATTATCAAGCGGCATCAACTTGCACAAGGCGAGGCCTCCGTCGTCCGCGCCCATGCGAACAGGCTTATAGCGAAGAAGATAAGGGAGATCAAACCGCTCCTAGACCCTTGGGTTCCTTGTAATGATGTTATTAGTTGAGTCGAGAATGGTCTTGAACGAACCTGCCATGCTAGCCGAGGTGATGACGTCGCACCGATCAATGAGTTCCCCCACCACGTCATCTTTCAGATCGGGGCAAGAATAACGGGGTCGTTTCTGGCTTGTACCCTCCATGGAGAAGACGATCGAACAATGGCAGAAGGAAGGGTGAAGGCAAATGGAGGAGGGCGGAAGAGCGTGCGACAGCAGTTCCAAATCGAGAGGGAAAGGCGAAGTGTCGGTGGACGGTTGCCAGTTTGCCATGGTACACGAAGAGGCGCCGTTTCAGAAATTGTACAAAAGGACTCGCCGTTGTCTCACTGACATGTTGGAATGGGATCACATGTCAACGAAACATGGTGTGTAATTTCTCGTGCAAAATGCGATCTGGCCGCGTTGGCCCGAGGTGCCGCATTAGTTATCGACCTTTATTTTTTAACATACAATTGAGTGGATAGCTCCTGTGGTCATCACACGTGAGCGGATATATAGGTGGGTTAGGTGGGTAGGCGGCAACAATCTAAGTGCTAAAAGAGTTGATCTCGAAAAAAGAGTTGATCCAATGCTTGGTTTTGTTTGGATTTTCCAACTATGACCATTGGATAGAGTGAATCAATGGCTTACATTCAAAGTTATTCTCATACTATAGAATGGTATAGGAACGTGGAGAGATTTGGTTGATTTTATATCGCTGAATAATATAAAATATTATGAGTGCAGACGCTCCACCCCGAGGTTTGTTGCTCCTTCTCGGTCGTCGGGAATCTATGTTCTTCCACTCTTTCGTTTAAGACATGAGCTTTGTTCATCCTTTTGCCGACACGCGGGACATCTATATGCCTCGGTTTTACAAAATCATACTATATGCCTCCATGACACGCGGGACATCTAGCATCAAGGTGGCGTCTCATGCAAGAAAATGGAGATATGCAGTGTGTAAGTGAGTCGTGCACTTCGATGGCACCTAGTACTACGCAATATTTTTTCTCCTCGATGGCACGTGAATAGTGCATGTACTCAATGACAGAGCACGGGATGGTAGCCATGGACATGGTCGGCCCTTTTTGAAGAGAGTACTAATAAATACATAACTTTGAGTGTCCCGTCAACTCGCAGAACGACGAGAAGCTTGCTTACTACGCCTTCTCCCTCGCCAACGCATGCGCGGTGGCTTGCAGCACGAGGAGAAACTTTTGCTTACAAGCGGTGGACGTGCAGCAGTTCATTTGGTGTCAGATTGCCAGAAGTACTACTGTAGTACCATCATTATTGTTCGACTTCCGGAAGAGGAGAAGAGCCAAGCGCAAGGTCACCTACTAACCTAGTACAGTACTACTATAGCCAAAGCTGGTCCACTTTTTTAGAGCATGGTTAATTAATATAGGCGGCTCTTACAGCGGCACATCATTTAGAGCAAGTACTCTCTTTGTAGGATCAAAGGAAGTGAAACAAAAGTTGGAGTGGATGCTAGATTGCCAATTAAAACATGATTACATAGGGGGGAAAATCCTACAGCATTCTATCCTATGAATCAAACGACCAATGTAGGAAAATTATGAGGGGGGTCTCTCTAACAGTGTTCCTCGGCTCGCACCTAGCATCACGGTGGTCGAACTTGGAGTCATTCATCTGGTACACGTGGCATCTCAGATCTGGACACAAGGTGACGCGACCTCTCACTTCGTCTGTCATTTGAAGCGGCGTGCCGGTGGAGGACTAGCATACTCCAATATTAGGTTAGCTCTATGTGATGTGGCAACTTCATATACTAACCGGATGCTGGCTATACTACTACGGTACTCACACTCCAAGAAGTGACTCGAAAACCATTCATAAATTGAGTCTATGACACGCATTTGCAAATGTACCATTCATTACATACAACAAGTCATCAACACACAGCGACAACGATGATACATGTTGGATTATAGATTATTTCCAACAAAACATTCTAGTAAATACTGAAGTTTTCATCACACAACAAATAACAAGCAATGAAATGAACTTCAACTCAACCAATCCTTGGCGTTGGAAACGCTTGCTTTGAACCATAGGTGCTCTGGGAAGGGCCAGCTATAGTCAATATCGAGAGCAACGCAGGACTGATCATCCAAGCTGAAGCGGCATATATCAGGAGCAAGGTAGGGAACCACCGAATGTTCGAGGTATATATACAGTTGCTTCTCATAAATGGTAGTAACGTTGTGTCAACAGCAGATGGATCGCCTTTAACCATCATTGGATAGTTTGGTCCAAGGAAGAGCGAGTTTTCTCCAAGACTATCAATACTGTACCAGGGAGAAGGTGTTGGCGCTAGCACATTAGTATCCATCCCGAATACCCTGCAACGGGTGTTGGAATAGGTCCGGAGAGGGCGACCATGGGAGACAACACCTGCTTCCTTAGTAGTAACATCAGTAGTGCACTGTATACAGGCAAGAAGAGGTGATCCATCGGAATTAGTTGCCAGCTGCCACTGAGTATATAAGTCCTGCTCGTCCTCATGATCGTGATCATCACCATCGTCATCTCCCCCTTGGTTATAAAAAATTTCAAGTATAGGTGGTGGAATGTTCACAGGACCCTGGAAACACAAGAAGAAGGTTAATTAGTAAAGGGAAACTTTCTAACCCGCATGCATGTGGATGACACAATTATAATTACGGTGGAATAAGCCTGTCGAAGATAGCAACAACTTCATAGTTCTTGTAATTCCAAGAGCGGTTGGGAACTCGACAAATTGCTATCTTCCGTAGACGACAGCCACCATGATCGTATTTGAATGTACGTAGATCATGTGTGTGCTCAACCTCGGGGCACTCTGAGATTTTTGGAAGTGGAATCCGCTGACGAGTGTACACATTCACAAGTTCCCACTCGCAATTGTACCCAATATAAACAACCCAATCTCCATTTGCGCCAGCCCAGGCCTTACCCTTAAGCGATGGCATCTTGACATCACACGTATCATTATCAAGCGGCATCAACTTGCACAAGGCGAGGCCTCCGTCGTCCGCGCCCATGCGAACAGGCTTATAGCGAAGAAGATAAGGGAGATCAAACCGCTCCTGGACCCTTGGGTTCCTTGTAATGATGTTATTAGTTGAGTCGAGAATGGTCTTGAACGAACCTGCCATGCTAGCCGAGGTGATGACGTCGCACCAATCAATGAGCTCCCCCACCACGTCATCTTTCAGATCGGGGCAAGAATAACAGGGTCGTTTCTGGCTTGTTCCCTCCATGGAGAAGACGATCGAACAATGGCAGAAGGAAGGGCGAAGGCAAATGGAGGTGGGCGGAAGAGCGTGCGACAGCAGTTCCAAATCGAGAGGGAAAGGCGAAGAGTCGGTGGACGGTTGCCAGTTTGCCACGGTACACGAAGAGGCGCCCCGGCCTACACGTCCTTTCGGAAATTGTACAAAAGGACTCGTCGTCGTCTCACTGACATGTTGGAACGGGACCACATGTCAACGAAACATGGTGTGTAATTTCTCGTGCAAAATGCGATCTGGCCATGTTGGCCCGAGGTGCCGCATTATTTCTTGACCTTTATTTTTTTAATGGCGTGTCGTTCAGTTTTGAAGCACGACTAACTGGTACTGTTTGCAGAGAAAATATAAACTACTCTACCACTACTCCACCTCTAGTACTAGTAGTATAAAAGATATATAGGCTGGAGCTTCAGAGCTTTCTTGCTAAGGGCTGCCCACTTGCTTCTCGCACATCACCCTCTCTCCAGATCTAAAAAGACGGCCTCTCTCTCCCTCCTCACTGGTGATCACAGATCTGCCGGGGAAGAACAGGACGTGCAGCGTTGACGCACTCGTCATCGGCGAGCGAGGTCACGCACTGACGACAAGGCCATCCTCTCAGACCTAGCGCCCACGCTGGATGGCCTCCGTCCCCAAGCTCGCTGCCGTAGTGCGTGCGGAGGACGACGACCACGAGCGAAGCCACTTCCCGCCGACCCTCAGGTATGCTACCTCTTTTCAAACCATACCCTTGTTCTATTGCCCCATCTGCCACGTCGCTGCATGTGGATCTTTTTCCTCTCCACCATCTTCCCAATTTGCTATCCTCTACTCTGCTGGTCACGCAGACGAAAACCTTAATTTGCACTATTAAAGGAAACCCTACTTCATGCAGACTAATCCATGTCTGGGTTGAATAAGGAAAGGAAGGGAGATTGTACTGTCCAAGAGAGTAGGCATCGAACCTGCATCTAGGTTGAAAAGGGGAAAATCAGTAGCTAAGGAACGAGTCTCGTGTCTCTTGGTTGAAGAAGGGTAGAAAGGCATGACAACGCAATAGAGAATGACCAGGTCGATCAGTTTGTTGTCCTCACATAGGAAAAAGGTGGCTAAAGAGAACAAAAATGGGACGTAATCCACATATGCTGCCTGGATATTTGTTGCTCTAGGCAACCATACCTCCCTCACCACTCTATGCGTCCGTGGAGGTACATCGTACTGGTGCGCCCACTGTCCGAATGGTCCTAGCATGTCCCTTAAACCAAACACATCCTTATTGTCACTTTTTTGCTGTTAGTATAACGCCAGCAGTCAAGTCAAGCAATGCTACTGCTAAAGTGATGCCACATTTAACTAATGCTGCACTCAGTCTAATGCCACCGATAAATTTAAGCAATGCATTTAATGTCACTGGATTATTTCAGGGTTAGCGGTTGATTGTGGATGTATTAAAGATTTTTCAGCTAAGGCATTCTAATGCTGTTGCACATCCAATATACCAACGATGAAACTTCTTATGCACTGTTAATGCTTATAGATTACATACCTCACTTTCATGAGATAAGTTAATTTTTTTATACAGTGTCACCAAAATGCCAAGGCGCTAATGTCATTTTATTTTGGTTAAACTGCACAAAAATTTATGAAGACAAGAGGAAAGGTCAAGAGTGGGCACTGATAACCCACAAGTATAGGGGATCGCAACAGTTTTCGAGGGTAGAGTATTCAACCCAAATTTATTGATTCGACACAAGGGGAGCCAAAGAATATTCTCAAGTATTAGCAGTTGAGTTGTCAATTCAACCACACCTGGATAACTTAGTATCTACAGCAAAGTATTTAGTAGCAAAGTAATATGGAAGTAACGGTAACGGTAGCAAAAGTAATATTTTTGGGTTTTGTAGTGATTGTAACAGTAGCAACGGAAAAGTAAATAAGCAAAGAGCAATATGTGAAAAGCTCGTAGGCATTGGATCGGTGATGGAGAATTCTGCCGGATGCGGTTCATCATGTAACAGTCATAACATAGGGTGACACAGAACTAGCTCCAATTCATCAATGTAATGTAGGCATGTATTCCGAGTATAGTCATACATGCTTATGGAAAAGAACTTGCATGACATCTTTTGTCCTACCCTCCCATGGCAGCGGGGTCCTAACGGAAACTAAGGGATATTAAGGCCTCCTTTTAATAGAGTACCGGACCAAAGCATTAACACATAGTGAATACATGAACTCCTCAAACTACGGTCATCACCGGGAGTGGTCCCGATTATTGTCACTTCGGGGTTGCCGGATCATAACACATAGTAGGTGACTATAGACTTGCAAGATAGGATCAAGAACTCACATATATTCATGAAAACATAATAGGTTCATATATGAAATCATGGCACTCGGGCCCTAGTGACAAGCATTAAGCATAGCAAAGTCATAGCAACATCAATCTCAGAACATAGTGGGTACTAGGGATCAAACCCTAACAAAACTAACTCGATTACATGATAAATCTCATCCAACCCATCACCGTCCAGCAAGCCTACGATGGAATTACTCACGCACGGCGGTGAGCATCATGAAATTGGTGATGGAGGATGGTTGACGATGACGATGGCGACGGATTCCCCTCTCCGGAGCCCCGAACGGACTCCAGATCAGCCCTCCCGAGAGAGTTTAGGGCTTGGCGGCGGCTCCATATCGTAAAACGCGATGATTCCTTCTCTCTGATTTTTTTCTCCCCGAACACGAATATATAGAGTTGGAGTTGAGGTCGGTGGAGCTCCAGGGGGCCAACGAGGCAGGGGGCGCGCCCTGGGGGGGCAGGCGCGCCTCGCACCCTCGTGGAAAGGGTGTGGGCCCCCTGGCCTTGATTCTTTCGCCAGTATTTTTAATTATTTCCAAAAATAATCTCCGTGAAGTTTCAGGTCATTCCGAGAACTTTTGTTTCTGCACAAAGATAACACCATGGCAATTCTGCTGAAAACAGCGTCAGTCCGGGTTAGTTCCATTCAAATCATGCAAGTTAGAGTCCAAAACAAGGGCAAAAGTGTTTGGAAAAGTAGATACGACGGAGACGTATCAACTCCCCCAAGCTTAAACCTTTGCTTGTCCTCAAGCAATTCATTTGATAGACTGAACGTGATAAAGAAAAACTTTTACAAACTCCGTTTGCTCTTGTTGTTGTAAATACGTAAAGCCAGCATTCAAGTTTTTGGCAAAGATTATGAATAACCATATTCACAATAACACTTAGGTCTCATGTTTACTCATGTCAATGGCATAATCAACTAGCGAGCAATAATAATAAATCTCGGATGACAACACTTTCTCACAACAATCATAATATGATATAACAAGATGGTATCTCGCTAGCCCTTTCTGAGACCGCAAAACATAAATGCGGAGCACCTTTATAGATCAAGGACTGACTAGACATTGTAATTCATCGTAAAAGAGATCCAATCATAGTCATACCCAATATAAATTAACAGTAATGAATGCAAATGATAGCGGTGCTCTCCAGCTGGTGCTTTTTAATAAGAGGGTCATGAATCAACATAAAAGTAAATAGATAGGCCCTTCGCAGAGGGAAGCAGGGATTTGTAGAGGTGCCAGAGCTCGGTTTTGAAATAGAGATAAATAATATTTTGAGCGGTATACTTTCATTGTCAACATAACAACCAAGAGATGGCGATATCTTCCATGCTACACACATTATAGGCGGTTCCCAAACAGAATGGTAAAGTTTATACTCCCCCTCCACCAACAAGCATCAATCCATGGCTTGCTCGAAACGAGTGCCTCCAACTAACAACAGTCCTGGGGGAGTTTTATTTGCAATTATTTTGATTTGATTTGCATAAAGCATGGGACTGGGCATCCCGGTGACCAGCCATTTTCTCGTGAGTGAGGAGCGGAGTCCACTCCTCTTGAGAGTAACCCGCCTAGCATGGAAGATACAGACAGCCCTAGTTGATACATGAGCTATTCGAGCATACAAAACAGAATTTCATTTGAAGGTTTAGAGTTTGGCACATACAAATTTACTTGGAATGGCAGGTAGATACCGCATATAGGAAGGTATAGTGGACTCATATGGAATAACTTTGGGGTTTAAGGGATTGGATGCACAAGCAGTATTCCCGCTTAGTAAAAATGAAGGCTAGCAAAAGACTGGGAAGCGACCAACTAGAGAGCGACAACAGTCATGAACATGCATTAAAATTAATAAACATTGAGTGCAAGCATGAGTAGGATATAATCCACCATGAACATAAATATCATGAAGGCTATGTTGATTTGTTTCAACTACATGCGTGAACATGTGCCAAGTCAAGTCACTCGAATCATTCAAAGGAGGATACCACCCTATTATACCACATCACAACCATTTTAATAGCATGTTGGCACGCAAGGTAAACCATTATAAACTCCTAGCTAATTAAGCATGGCATAAGTAACTATAATCTCTAATTGTCATTGCAAACATGTTTATTCATAATAAGCTGAATCAGGAACGGTGAACTAATCATATTTACAAAAACAAGAGAGGTCGAGTTCATACCAGCTTCTCTCATCTCAATCAGTCCATCATATATCGTCATAATTGCCTTTCACTTGCACGACCGAACGATGTGAATAATAATAATAGTGCATGTGCATTTGGACTAAGCTGGAATCTGTGAGCATTCAATAAACAGGAGAAGACAAGGCAATATGGGCTCTTGGTTAAATCAACAATAATGCATATAAGAGCCACTTCAACAATTTCATTATGGTCTTCTCCTATCGACCCCCAAAGGAAAAAAGGAAATAAAACTATTTACACGGGAAAGCTCCCAACAAGCAAAAGAAGAACAGGAAATATTTTTGGGTTTTCTTTTAATTATTACTACTACAGCAAGAAAGTAAACTAACTAAAAGCTACAACTAATTTTTTTGGTTTTCTTAAGGTTTTCCAAACACACAAGAAGAAAGCAAGAAAAATAAAATAAACTAGCATGGATAATACAATGAAAGAGTATGAGCACCGACATCTAGCATGAGCATGTGAACATAAATGTAATGTCGGTGAGAAATACGTACTCCCCCAAGCTTAGGCTTTTAGCCTAAGTTGGTCTAATGCCACAGCTGGCCCGGCGGATATCCAAAGTTATAGTTGGGGTCGTACTGAGATGCAGCGACTATTGCATCATGGGCTGCAGCTTCGAGGCGAGCTTCCCTCATCCTCCTCTCGTACTCATCTGCCTCCTCTTTGGTTATAAAATACCTCCCCTTTGCCTGAAAGTCAAAGAGAGTAGGAGCAGGGAGGGCAATATTGACAGCGTGACGCCTGTCAAAGATTAGTCGGTACTGGAGAGGCGGTTCATTCCTCTCAACAAAACGATGGTAAACCATGGCATTAAAATCTAGATAAGAAGGAGCCAATTCCATATCATAATTGTGAATAGGTATATTAAGAAAATTAGCTAAACGGGTTGCATAAATTCCACCAAAGAAACCTCCATTAAATCTATTATTATGCAACCTACGTGCAACAATGGCTCCCAAATTACAATGTTTATCTCCTAATACAACACTCCTGAGAACACTGAGATCAGGGACACACATGTGGCATGCTTCATCCTTACCATTTATGCACCTACCTATGAAGAGAGCAAAATAATGTATAGCGGGAAAATGAATGCTCCCTATGGTAGCTTGTATTATGTCTCTAGATTCCCCCACAGTTATACTAGAAAGAAAATCTCTAAATTCATATTTGCGAGGTTCACTAGGACTACCCCATTGTGGAAGTTTGCAAGCAGTATTAAAATCCTCTAATTCCATAGTGTAAGAATTTTCATCAAGATCAAACAGGACAGTTTGAGAATTGCGTGATGATGAAAATTCAAACCTCCTCACAAAGGAATCGGTGAGATAGTGGTACTGACGGCACTTATCTGCCTCGAAGCTCACCAGATCAGAGTTATGCACATATGCGTTAAATTCTTCCTGGATTCCTGCTCGATCCATGAAGTCCTCTGAAGGCCATTCACAAGCCCGCACTTGAGCGTCCCTTGGTGGTTCATCGTCGGCATCGCGCATTGCGAGCCTGGGTCCTTGCTTCCTTGAAGGGCCACCTTGGTACATTTTCCTAAACATATTTCTTCCTCTGAAAAATTTCTGAAAATTTTAGTAACTTCAAATAAAAGTGAACCGAACTCAACAAAACTGATAGCAACTACTCCCACAAGTGCCTAGAGACTATATCATGCATTAGAACTACTTGGAACCATATAAATTTGGCATGCAAGCTCAAGAACAGGGTCACCTAAGCAGCAAAAATTTGCAATGAATAAAGCACTAGAACAAAAACTAATTCGATCATTGGAGGAGTCACATACCGAAGAACAATCCCCCAAAGCAGTTTTGTGAGAGGTGCTTTGAGCAAGGAGATCGAAAATCGCAGCAAAATGAGCTAGAACTCGTGCTTGAATTAGTTGGTGATTTTTTTGGGAGGAAGAAGGAGTGTGTGGGTGCAGGAATAAGTGGAGGGGAGCCACCATGGGCCCACGAGGCAGGGGGCGCGCCCTGGACCCTCGTGGCCAGGTGCTTGCTCCCCCTGTTGCGACGGATTCCCCTCTCCGGAGCCCCGAACGGACTCCAGATCAGCCCTCCCGAGAGAGTTTAGGGCTTGGCGGCGGCTCCGTATCGTAAAACGCGATGATTCCTTCTCTCTAATTTTTTTCTCCCCGAACACGAATATATAGAGTTGGAGTTGAGGCGGTGGAGCTCAAGGGGCCCACGAGGCAGGGGCGCACCCTGGGGGGCAGGCGCGCCTCCCACCCTCATGGAGAGGGTGTGGGCCCCTGGCATTGATTCTTTCGCCAGTATTTTTAATTGTTTCCAAAAATCTCCGTGAAGTTTCAGGTCATTCCGAGAACTTTTGTTTCTGCACAAAGATAACACTATGGCAATTCTGCTGAAAACAGCGTCAGTCCGGGTTAGTTCCATTCAAATCATGCAAGTTAGAGTCCAAAACAAGGGCAAAAGTGTTTGGAAAAGTAGATACGACGGAGACGTATCAGGCATCTCCTCCTCCGGCTGTTCTCTTGATTCGTTCGATCAAGTTTTTATGTTTGATCGATTATCAAGATTGGGATAGCAGTTTTTAAGGTCCCCCCAAGTTCGAAATGATATTTACCTTGGAGGTACATGGTTTACAATTTTTTATACTGTCATTAGTTAATAATGCTAGTTACCTTCAGACTTTTGTATTTGGTTTAATGCTCATGCATAGCTAGTATACCAATGCTGAAACTTGTTACCTTTACATTTTGTATTGTTAATTCTTATAGAAATCTTCCAGTGCTAGAGTTTATTGAAATCTGTTCAGTAAAACCATTGTACTGTACCCTGTAATAAAATAACTACTCTACTGTTGCACTAGCCACTGGATTAGTGTATATTTGTAGTATTCGAATGGTGTTGCATTAGCGTATGGACATAAATAAAGTGTGGCAAGCTTTCCCAGATATGTGCTCAAGAAAACTACTACCTGTTTTTCTAAATACTAGACGTTTGGGTACTTTAAATTGAACCGCAAAAATGTCTTATATTAAGGAACAGAGGGTGTAGAGTTCACTCAAATTATCCCGGTAAAGCTAGTCACACCTTTGTTAAAATTAATGATCATTATGTTATCGGAGGAGGTCTGTATGTTTGTCTCTAATGCCTGTCGACTACATACCTGACATCATGATGTAATGTTAAGTCATTTCCTTTTGTACAGTGTCACTGAATTGTCAAGGCGGTGATGGCATTTTATTTTAGTTGAACTGCACAAAATATGCTTAAAATAAGAGGAAAGGTCAGGAATCGATCATTCTTTCAGAAAGAACTATATATGCCTTTCTGACATCAGCCGTTGTTGCCTTATTTATTCCTTCAAAGAGGTGGTTAGAAACAGTCTTGCTACCTTTTCCCATTAAGAAATTGGAATGCTTATATTTGTGAGTCTATGCTTCAACTAGTGCCACTTTTATAGTAATCACACTTTCAATATCTATGCAAACAGGGATGCTCGATTTTAGTGGAACTGCACAAAAAGTCCAACTGGTTCAACATTAGGAGCATGTTTTCTTCCAAACCTTTATATCCAATTGGTGGCACTATGAGTTGTTCATTACGAAGGTACATGGTTTGCTACTATCTTGCTACTCTTTTTGTACTGTCATTAGATAGTAATACTAGTGGTTTGCATGTGAATTTATTGGCAGGGTGGACCTACATTGGAGGTGCAGGACAGGATTCAATGATTGGATGCTCAATTTCGGTTGTATCAATTTCACCTCTTCCATCACTGCGAACATGGATATCCTTGGTCTGATGAAGAATAGGTGCTATATTTCTGCTCTGAACCAGCAAATTAATTTAGTATGAAATTGTCCAGGGCAAAACATGACTGTATCAAATTGTCAAGTGCAAAACATGACAGATGCTAAGCGGAAGAGACATATTTAAACCGAAAATACAAGGTGGGGTATATGTTTAGTACTTGCTTGATATTTGTGCAGACAGAGATGTCTTCCCGTTGATATTTGGCAAACACACAAAGTGACCGCAATTTTGGTTGAACTGCACAAGAGAATAGTGTAGTCACTGCATGCAGTGCCATTTGAAAATAGACACAGAAAGATTGAATAGTCACTTCATGGACTGCAGAAAAGTAGTACTCTACTATTTATTGGCCAACACTAGGTGCTTTACTGCTTTGGTCTGATTATACAATGGGCATCATTTTGCCTAATAAAGTTTGTATTCCGGAAATAGTCTCGCCATGTGATCGAGAGAAGACCAAATCATATTGAAGTGGATGTTCCTCCATCATGTGTGGTTCATGCTCATGGTTCCAGCTGTTGGTGAAACCACTTACGTTTGCAAGAGGAAATGTAGACTTCACAAACAAATTTGTCTTTCAGTCTGTACTGAATGTTGGCCAAGAGAAGCATCCATGTTAGTAGGAAGAACAAATGTTTTTTCTAGATCTTTGCTTTTGGAGCTACATATTTGTATATGATATGTGAATCACTGAGATGCATTAACATGTTGATCTTATGTATGGGAATCGTACTAGTTGGTTTTAGTTGCGATGCAAGATCCGAAGTGGCTGATCTTTGCTTTTGGTGCTACATATTTGTATATGATCTGTGAATCATTGAGATGCATTAACAGTTCCTTATTTCCGTTCGCTTAGTGTTTACAAGTTACTGATCGATCACTAGCTAGCTTACTAATGAGCTCCTGGCAGTTTTAGTTGCGACGCAAGATCCAAAGTGGCAGTTTTTTGAATAAAAATGCCTACCTCTGAAGAAACTGACAAGCTGCTTTGAAGAAAATGTCATGCAAATCTGAAGAAACTACTAGCGAAAACGTTCACAAATGCCTTATCTCCTAGCTAAAGTTCATCAACTAATGCGATCGTACACGTACACCATCCAACCTACTCGATCCTACACGTACACTATCCGACCTACTTGATCCTACACGGATAAATAGCGGATCATGCACGTACTACCTCATTTCCGGTTTGCAGGGCTCAATTCAAGAAACGACCTACTCGATCCTACACAAATAAATAGTGGATCACGCACGTACTAGTACCTCCTTTCCAGTTTGTAGGGCTTAATTCAAAAATCTCACCAACCAAGGTACTCCCTCCGTCCGGGTTTACTAGTCCCGTGAGCCAAAGCAGCAAGACCAAGGCACGGCAATAATTAACTGCATGCAGAAGTTTAAGCCTAATTAATTCCAGTGATTTAAGTGGTTGCATGCGTGCCCTCGGCTACGACGTGTTGCATGCTGCTCCACGTAATGGCTGTGAGCGATTCTGAGTGCCTGCATGCAGCCGGCCGTAATTAAGGCAGCTAACTGATGCGAAAAAAGATGCGCTTTAATTGTTGCGGGCCTTTTAAATCCGTGGAATCATTATTGACAAGGAGGGAGATGATTCGAGTGCACTCGTTTGACCGTCATGCCGGCATGCGACCCAGCACGGACGGGACGGGACGGCACAGTCATAATTTTAGTTTCTCTAGTTTTCCACGGCAAGCTGGCGCGCTAAGCCATGCCTGCTTATGCATTGAATTCCGATGACCGTCGCGCTACCTTCCGCATATAAGTACTGTTTCCCGGCCTTCTCCGATGGCACCGTGACCCAACTCGCCCTATCCTCATAAGCCCCCACCGGCCCGATGTCGCTCGCCACTTATCCTCGCTCTCACCACGTCCGCCATGCCCCCGCCCGTCCATGATAGGTGAGGCTAGAGGCGGTCACCGCCGGAACTAGTGTTCGGTTTTTCACCGGAAGGCAGACGGAGGGAGGAGGCATTCTATTGGTCTTTAGATGGCAATGCGGAGATCGAGGAGTTGTTGGAGCGCGACCGCTTGGCGGAGGAGCAGGAGTTGTTGGAGCGCGACCGCCTGGCGGAGGAGCAGCGTATTGCCGATTTGCGCTGCCAGCGGGACATGGAGCAGCAGCGCACCGACGCTCTGAGTCGCGAGCAGAGCGCCCGCAACTGGGCCGACTACATGGAGGCCGGTGCCCGGCAAATAGCCCTGGAGGCTGTCAGGCACGCACGCGTTCGCGACGCCGATTTTTACTACCAGCTCGTCAAGTGGGTTTCCCGCTTAGAAGCCGAAGCTTCAGTGGACCACGCTGGCATGGAAAGGGCCAACGCGCACGAGCAACGCGCCCTATCGCACCTCTGGCAAGTCCGAGGCGAGGCGGAGGACGCCGGTGCCGGCGTTTAGCGTGTACCGCAGATGGCGGCCGGCATTGTCTAGTTAGCTAAGAGTAAGTTAGTACTTGTACGCTACTAGAGTATTAGTGGGAGTAGATAGTTAACTTGGCTATGATGGTTGTCAACGTGGAAGTTCAGTACTCTATATGTGGATCAGACATGTTACTTTGCTCTGAATGTTGAACTTTCCGTTTGAACGTATGGAATGGGTTGTTATTTTTTTTAATGGGTTGTATTTGTCCTCCACGGGTTTAGAGGCTGACTTGTGGGCCTACCAAGTTGACGCGTACACAATCAGGAGATGATTGTACGTGGAGAGGATGACAGCAGGGACCCGCCAAGGTCATGGCAGTACGCAAGCAAGTGCCTCCTTATTTCAAGCCAATAAAAAAATGGCTCCTCCTAATGGATTTCTGACATCTGGGTCCCATGCCATTGTCAATGTAGTCAATAAACGAGAGAATTGCACAACGAGCGGCTGACACCAGGGACCCAGCAGCTCGCCCATATATTTTTGTTTTGGGTTAATTTGATAAATGCCACTCCAAATCTGGTGTTTCCGAGAAATGCCACTACAATTTCCAAAGTTTGAAAAATGCCATTTCATGCCATTTCCAGTGGCATTTTTCGAAGTCTGGAGTGGCGTTTTTCAAAGTTTGCAAATTGCAGTGGCGTTTTCCAAAGTTTACAAAAATTGCATTCTTGTTTTTTTTTCAAAGTGTGGAAATTGCAGTGGCATTTTTATGAATCGCCATAATTGGAGTGGCATTTATCTAATTTGTTTTTGAGACGGAAGCAGGGTGTCAACTGGGCTGTGCGGGGCACTCTCGCCTGTCTAGACAGCCTTCTCTTTTATGTTTACCACAGACCAGCCCAGTAGTTTTTTTTCTTTCTGAAAATGGCTAGCCCAGTTTTTTTGTGATTTGCCAAGTAAGTCGCTTTGTCAGGCCTGTTGGGCTGCAAATCTTTCAAGACAAGGAGAGCTCCATTCGGTTGGCCGAGAAAATGGCCTATCAGTAATGAGAAATGGGTTGTACACATCAAACCGGCAATTAGTTTCAAATTTCTTTTTTTTCATTTCGAGATTTTAAACTGCATTGATTTTTATGCGTTGACAATTTGTTGGATTTTATATTGATATACATTTATTTTTAAAATCAGTTTGAATGTGACTCGAAATTTTGGGATTAAAAACAGTTCGGACCGCACCGGAATATGCAAAATTTCGTATAATTTTTTAACCGTGGCCACAATATGGGCTGTAATGCTAACAAAAAGAATATGGGCTCCAAAAAAACCTTAAGAATTAGCAAATGGGCTGTAAATTATTAGAAATAATGGCAGATGGGTTGTATGCTGTTTTCCACAGATTTGAGGCTTTCCTAAAAAAAAGGTTGACGCACAAGCAGTGACTGTTGGATGTCCATCCAACGGCCGTCGTGCTTCTTCAATCTCTGCTCTTCCTGCTCCAGCCGCTCAAACAAGCGCTGGCGGGACTGCCTGCTCCCTCCTCCCCGCGGCCTGCTGTGCTGCCGTGCAGGGCTCACCGCCCCACCGTACTCCCATCGCTGGCCTAGCCATCCCTCTACTCACCCACACCTGATGTTATTCTCCGGCGACGGCAGACGAACCAGTAAACCCTTGTACAGTCGTACTCCCCTCCGCGTGGGAAACAACTGCCGAGTCTTCCCTGGCTCCGTGTCGTTCCCTCCCTAGGCCTCGCCGTCGTCCACCGCCCTGGAGCTCTCGGCGCGGCCTGGTCAACGTGGTCAACGACCGACATGCATCTGAAGTGGACTGTACGTGGAGAGGCTGACAGCTGGGTCCATGGCCACAAGCAAGGAAATGCCTCCTTATTACGCGCAAAATAATGATTCCTCCACCTGACATCTGGGACCCACCGAAAGGGCCTCTGCATTTCGCGAAAAAAACGTTACCGCCGCTGACAGCTCGGACCCACCAGCTATATCTTCGCATGCAAGGAAGTGCCTCCTTATTACGCACAAAAAATGAATACTCCCCCTGCTAGCTGGGACCCAGTATAGTGGGAGGTTGACTTGTGGGCCTACTAAGTTGACGGGGATGGAGGGCTTTGTCAACTTAGTCAATATGCACGATTCTAGCTCCTGTGACCGTACGATGTCCATCCAACGACCGTAGTGCTTCTTCAACCTCTGGTCTTCTTGCTCCAGCCGCCCAAACCAGCGTCGGTCGTGCCTCGTGCTCCTGCCTCCCGTGGCCGGCTGCGATGCCACGGAGGCCTGACCGCCCCCTACTACTCCCACCGCTGGCCAGGCCATCCCTCTACTCACCCACACCCCCTGTTATTCTGCGGCGATGGCAGCCTCACACCGCAGCGAACCAGTGAACCCTCATACTCCTCTACGCGTGGGCATCCATTGTCGCGTCTTCCCCGGCTCCGCGTCGTCCCCTTCCTAGGCCTCGCCGTCGTCCACCGCCCTGGTGCTCTTGACGCGGCGTGGTCAACATGGTGAAGGAACGGCTTCCCTTGGACGTGGACTGGATGTGGAGAGGCTAACAGCTGGGTCCACGGCCACAGTAAGGAAGTGCCTCCTTATTACGCGAAAAATAATGATTCCTCCACCTGACAGCAGGGACCCACCAGAGGGGCAACCGTATTTCGTGATAAAAACGTTTCCCCCTTGACTGCTGGGACCTACCAGCTACATCTTCGCACACAAGGAAGTGCGTCCGGGCAAAAAAAGTGATTCGCCCCCTGACTGCTGGGACCCACCAGCTACATCTTCGCACGCAAGGAAGTGCCTGACAGTCGGGACCCACCTGGTTGAAGCGTACGTAGTGTTGTCATTCTGGTCGCGAACATCTACGTACATACTGGTCGATGTAGAGGCACGCACGTGTCGTAGTAGAGGCGCGCACGTAGCATGTACACGTACGTACAGCGGCAGTGTGCAAGAAAGAAAATACGGCCACGTACGTACATACGGGCTGGGTCTCGAACGCCTATTCGCGCATACATACGGCCAGGGCTCGTGTACATGGCTGGGTCAGAACGGAGAAACTGCATTGTCGTCGTGTTCATGGGGAGCCAACCGGCTGGGTCGGAATGGAATGTGTCGTCGTGTTCATCGGGAGGGCTTGGACGGAACAGCCGATGGAAATGAGGCCTGGCGTACCACAGAACGGAGGAAACAGCCTTGTGTTCGACCGGCCATGGTCGAAACGGGATCCTGTTCATCGGGAGGGGTCTGGCGTACCGCAAAACAGAGGAAACGGACTTGTGTTGGACCTCCTACGGTCGAAACGGGGTCCTGTTGATCGGGAGGGGTGTGGCATACCGCAAAACGGAGGAAACAGACTTGTGTTAGAGCGCTACGGTCAAAACGGGGGTCCTGTTCATCGGGAGGGGTGTGGCGTACCGCAAAACGGAGGAAACGGACTTGTGTTGGAGCGCTACGGTCAAAACGGGGGTCATGTTCATCGAGAGGGGTGTGGCGTACCGCAAAACGGGACTCCACGGGATACTGTTCATCTCCACCATCGACCCCCTCCAGCCTCCACGGGCTACTGTTCATCCACCGTCGACCTCCTACAGCCTCCACCTGCGACTGTTCATCCATGGGCTCCTGTTCATCCAGCCTCCACCGCGCGCTACTCCACTGGCTACTGTTCAACCAGCCCTCTCCACGGGCTCCTGTTCAACCACCCCTCCACGGGCTACTGTTCATCCAGCCCTCCACCGTCTATTGTTCATCCAGCCCTCCACGGGGTCGTCCTGTTCATCCAGCCCTCCACGGGGTCCTGTTCATCCAGCCCCAACCGGCTCGATCGATCGGGGTCCTGTTCATCCAGAGGCAACACCACGGGGTCCTGTTCATCCACCCCCACCGGGAACTGTTCATCCAAACCCCCCCCCCCCCAGCATAGCTCACTGTTCATCCAGAGGCAGCATCGATCGGCTTCAGTTAGCAGCAGTAGCGAAGGAATCGCTCGATCGGGTTCAGTTAACAGCCATCGATCGATCGCTCGGGTTCAGTAACGCGTAGCCTGCAGTGCAATCGCTCGGGTTCAGTAGGCGAATGCCTCGCTCGGTTTCAGTTAGAGCCCAACGCCTCGCACCCACGCGCGTGCGTGTACGAGAGAAACGTGCAAACCTTTGTGCATCGCTCGGCCCCGACCACCCACCGTAATCAGGAACACCCCGATATTTTCCTCGCCCTCGCTTCTACCACGGTTTTTTCCGTCATGGACGGCCCAAAGAATGTCATGCAGCTGCGTCTTCGGCCCGCCCAGGACGAAAAGCCCATTTTCTGTCATGATTTTTTGTCATAGAAGTAGGAGCCCACCACATCTATGATGATACCGGGTTTTGTCACAATTATCTTCATAGAAGTGTCATAAGTATGACAGAAAAAATTCCGTTCGGCCCAAAATGTCACGGATTGTCTTTTTTTTTGTAGTGCAAGCGCCTCCCTCGTGACATTGGCTAGGTCAGAGGCCCTCCATAAGAGAGCCCCCAAGCCCAGCCCAAGGAGGGCCGGGCGCGCCTTCCTATGTGAGGGAGGGAGGCGCCCCATCCATGGGCGCAGGTCCTGAGGTGGTGCCGCTGGAGACGCCGCTCTCCTGAGGCCCTTGGTGGAGCAGTTGCGTCTTCTTCTTGGGGACAGCCTTAGGAGGGTACAAGGTGCCTTCGTTGTCTGGGTCTTCGGCCGCTGCAGCCTGGTAGGCGCGCTCGAGAGAGCACACCGCGTCCTTCTCTTCGCAGGCGACCGTGATGACACTACAGCTTCCTGGCATCTTGAGGACATTGTAGCCGTGATGAGTCACCGCCATAAACTTGGCCAGGGCTGGATACCAAAGGATGGCATTGTATGGCAGGCGAATGTGGGCGACGTCGAAGTCGATGAGCTCGGTGCGGTAGTTGTTGCGCTTGTCGAAGGTGACAGGGAGGCGGATCTGCCCTATCGGGGTGGTGGAGCCGTCGGTCACTCCTGAGAAAGGCTTGGTAGGCTGCAGCTGATCATATGGCACCTGGAGGTGGTCGAACATCTCGACGGATAGGACATTGAGCCCTGCACCACCGTCGATGAGGGTCTTGGTGACTTGGATGTTGCTGATGATGGGCGAGCAGAGCATCGGTAGGGCGCCAGCAGTTGCCGCGCACTTGAGCTGGTCGGACGAGCTGAAGGTAATGGCGCACTTGGACCACCTGAGCGGGCGCGTGCCCTCGAGCCTGGGGAGAGCCGCATTCACCTCGCCAGCAAACTGCTTGAAGACGCGCTGAGAGGCTGGGCCTGAGCGCCGCCTAAGATGCAGGCGATGGCGCGAGGCTCCTGGAAGCCCCCAGCCCCCTCGTCCTGGTCATTGTTCCTCCTTGGCGGCGGTGGCAGCGGAGGGAGGCTAGCCTTGCCCTGAGGGCGGTCCTCACGAGGCTGGTCCCTCCAGGCGCCCTCGCGAGGCTGGTCATGCCAGCGGTCCTCACGAGGCTGATCGCGCCACTTCTGGTGGGGGCCGCGGTCATCCCAGTGCCCTCCAGTTCGGCCTCCTCCGCGGCCGTAGCCACGGCCGTTGCGCTCTGGGCGTCAGGCGAAACGCCCATCACGGATGGCTCTGAGTTCCTGACAGTCGCTGGTGTTGTGGTTGTGTACATTGTGGAAGGCGCAGAACGGACGTCTGCCCTTGGATGATTCTGGGTGATCTCATCCGCGCTTCATCTCCGGCTCGGCCGCGAGCACAGCCGCCCCCTTGCGCTTCACGTCCTTGGTCTTGGCCTTCTTGTCGTCCGGGTCGGCAGCTGGGAGCTCGACGAGGGAATGGCGCCCTTCCTCAGCTCTCGTGCACTTGGTCGCTATGTTGAATAGCTCCAAGGTTGTGCTCAGGTCCTCGTGGATGGCGAGCTCCTCTTTCATCTTGACATCACGAACGCCATCAGAGAATGGTGAGATGATGGCCTCGTCCGTCACCTTGGGGATCTTGAGGCGAACGCTGTTGAAGCGATGGATGTACTTCTGCAGGGTTTCTCCTGGTTGTTGCTTGATGCGCCGCAAGTCATCCGTGGTCGGCCGGCGGTCGCGAGTGCCCTGGAAGTTGGCGACAAAACGCTCGCGCATCTCGCCCCAGGAGGAGATCGATCCCGCAGGCAGGTTCAGGAGCCACGAGCGCGCGCCGTCCTTGAGTGCCATGGGAAACCAGTTCGCCATAACCTTCTCGTCGCCGTTGGCCACCTCGATGCTCAGCTCGTAAAGCTGCAAGAACTCAGCCGGGTCGGGAGTGCCGTCGTAGCGCGGAGGCAGGTTGGGCTTGAACTTCCCGGGCCAGACGACGCTGCGCAGTTCGGGAGTGAAGGCTCGGCAACCCACTGTGGCCACTGGAGCCCGTCGTGGAGGTGGTGCTTGGTCTTGGAGCTCGCGCGCCGCCGCGACGAGCGGAGCGCGGTCTTGGCGTGGCGGCGCTGGGAGCGTGCGTGCCCCCTCTTGCGGCCGCTGGACCTCCTGGCAACTTCCTTCTTCGCGTGCGGGCGCCCTGCGCGGTGAATCGCGCCGCGGGGCCACGCGCCTTGGTGCGAGGGCGGCGTCTTGATGTAGAGGTGGCGGAGGCGCTCCATGGGCTACGTCACCTGCAGGGGGAGGTGGGCGAGGGAGCGAGAGGGATGGGGCAGGAGAGCCCCCAGCGGCGCTGACGAGCTCAGCGATGCAGTCCAGCCATTCCTCGTAGAGGTCGTCGACAGGACGGTAACGCAAGAGCTCGCGTGCCAGGAGCAGCGCAGACTGCGCGTCTGCGGGCCCGCGACGAGCGTGGACGATGAACCGGCTGGAGCCAGCGACGGGGTGGCGGTGCGTCCATCCCGCCGCACGGAGGGGTGCAGCGACGAGGCTTGCTGCTCGTGCCCCGCCGGGCCGGTGGCGGCATTGGCAGCAGGTGATGGAGAACGACGAGGAGGCCCGCCGACGGGCGCCGTTTGAGCAACGCGAGCGTTGAGAGAGGCCCGGCGCTCAGCACGAGCCCTATGAGCGTCGGCCATGGAAGCGGTGGAGCGGTGGAGCGCGGATCGCCGGAGGGAAGCTTCGGCGCACCCCTACCTGGCGCGCCAAATGTCGGATTCGGGGTTCTGCAAACCCTTGTGAGGTTCGAACTCTGGGGTGCACGAAGAACTCTCTCTCCCTGGTTCGCTCGCTCAACGATCTCACGGCCTAGCTCGTCGGACTCAAAGAACACGGGACACAGGGGTTTATACTGGTTCGGGCCACCGTTGTGGTGTAATACCCTACTTCAGTGTGGTGGTGGTGGATTGCCTCGCGGGCTAAGATGAACTATAGTACAATGGACGAACAGCCTCAGGAGGAGAGGTGTTCTTGAGCTCAATGAGCTGGTGTGTGGGTGGGTGACTCGAATGATCCGTCCCCTTCCTATGGTGGTGGCTAGTCCTATTTATAGAGGCCCTAGTCCTCTTCCCAAATGTTAGGCGGAAAGGGATCCCACAACGGCCAAGTTAGAAGGGGGGCAACCGGTACAAGCTATCCTGACAAAAGGCGGTCTTCGCCTGCCAAAGGCTCTGGTGGTGACGCTGATGTGGGCTCCGCGATGACCTCCGTCCTGCTGGTCTTGGTCTCGTTGCACCGATATGGAAACATTTGCCTGATGCCTAGGGACTCCTCGCCTGCGCCTGCCTCTTTAGCACCAAAGAGGAAACTGGTACACTGCGCCCGCTGGCGCCCGCCTGGCCTTAGTCGTCATGGCTCACGTCACGTGAACCTCGCGAGGTGCCCCTTGCATAGATATCTCCGCTCTTCAGGAGCCAGCCTAGGGAGGCCCGCCCCAGGGAGGTCTTAGTGTCGCCCGCCTCACGAGGCTTGGCCCCTCGCAAGGGTCTCGAGTGGTTGCTGCTGAAGCTGAGCCGTACCGGGCCGTTGGTGGAGCCATGCCGTGGGCCGCAGGCAGGCAAGTCTGGGTACCCCCGTTCCCAGGACGCCGACAATTTTTTCTTTGAGCATCTCCTCCGGTGAAAACCTACAAGCATGATCAAGGGACTGCCCATAGCTTCGTAGGAATTCCACTGAAGTAGTAACGGGAGGGGAGGGACTTCCTTTCCATGCACGGTATCATTCCTTAGTTGCCATATACGCCAAATAAGAAGGAGTACCATGTTGCGTACATTTGCTGGCATCCATCGAGGACAAGAAGAAGCGCCAGTATCCCTTAATGACTCCCTGGCCAGAAGTGGCCAGACCAGACGCATACAATCCCATAGCCGGGCTGCATGATCACAAGTAACTAGAGCATGAAATGATGATTCAGTATGCACGCCACACATGGGACACGACGCCCTCGTTTGCAAATGATGATCCAATTTTCCTTTTGCTGTCGCCAATGCTCCCGAGCATGCCTTCCATGCGTGAATTTTCTTTTTTTTTTGTGGAACCTTTGCTTGCCAAATCAAATCCCACAACCTTCTCGATCCATCCGGGTTGGAACTAGAAGCACCACCTCCAAACTGTAGTTCATGGCCAGCCATGGCGAGATGATAAGCACTTCGAACAGTAAATATGCCCGTCCGCTCAGGTTGCCATGCTATAAAATCCTCTCTTTGCCTTTGGAGATGTACGGATCTTTAAAATTTCTTCCATATCCATTGGCCAGAAATAATTAGACAACAACTGAGATTTCCACACACCATGTTCATCAAGAAAATCAGAAACATGGTTAAGCCTGCAATTACCTTTAGGTGTGATCGGTCTGAATGATGGGCCCTTAGGTATCCACGGATCCCGCCATGTCCTCACAGATTCCCCATTCCCCACACGCCATATCACCCCCTTCTTCAATAATTCTAGGCCATGCTCAATACTTTTCCACACAACGGATGAATTCCCAGTAAAAAACTGTGTCTAGAAGATTACCATCAAGGTAGTATTTCGCACATAGCAATCGTGCACACAAGCTCCATGGAGCATCTATAAGTCGCCATGCTTGCTTAGCCATCAAAGCCTGGTTAAACGCACACATATCATGAAAAGCCATACCCCCTTTAGATTTTGGGAGTATCATTTTGCTCCAACTTAACCAAGCCATCTTTCTTTTACCTTTCTCCACTCCCCACCAGTATTGCCGCATCATGCGCGTAAGATCATCACATACCGATGCCGGCAGTCGAAACACGCTCATGACATACGTGGGAATTGCTTGAGCAACTGCTTTTATCAAAATTTCCTTATTACCAACTGACATGTATTGCTCGCTCAAATCCACAAGCCTTCTACTAAGACTGGCATGTAGAGTTTCAAACATACCCCTGTTCATTCTTCCATCTGGAACTGGTAATCCCAAGTACTTTGGATCAAACACTTTTTGAGATATCCAACGATCCCTTTACTTCATCCACCACCGCACCAGGACAGTTGTCAGAAAAAAGGATGGAACACTTTGAGGGGTGGTCAACGATCCTTTTACTTCACCACCACCGCACGTTAGTAGATTTCGACAATGGAGATTATTTCCTTGAGAATGATCGGATGGGGGCCACCATATAAATTATGTTTAAAGTTTTGGCAAAAATAAAGAATGTGGCTAGGTTAATTTTTTTGTAACTTTCATGTTAGCAGGTTGGACCCGAATATCCAGCGAACGTAGAATTTTTGGCATGGCAAATTGAATGTTTTTCATCGCAAATTGTGTTTCGTGAGAATGACGGGTTTAGTCGGGGAGCATTGCAAATTCACCTCGGTTCATTTTTTCCAGGAAATTGTCATGCTCGCCAACTAAATTTGCCATCCTTGTGCCAACACAAATTGCCATAAAAATCGTTCGATTTATCATGCCTAAAAATCTGGCGTCAGATTTTTAGCATTATGTAGTTGTTTGGTCGAGAGTTAGAGAATGAGAGATGGTTTTGAGTCATGTCGGCCGGCTGATCTTTTTAAAAGATCGATCAGGTCACGAGCCGTCCGATCTGCACAATTTGTGATCCTGTGACTAAGAGCCTTGTTGCAAAAAGGCCCGCGGGCCCTTGTTGCTCGATGTACGATCTCATCATTGCAACAACAACTTTGTAAGTTATGGTATGGTCACAATGTGTTTTCCGAGGTGGATACCCGTACCGAGTTTATGCTTTATGAAATAGACACAATGTGTTTTCCGAGGTGGATACCCGTACCGAGTTTCCTTTTTGCTAATAGGACCCTGATCTATTTGAAAAGCTCATCACAAAAGGCACCCCTAAAGATAATAAAAGTTGCATCGAAGCATCTGGATCACCGAACGATCACTACAACATCTAGAATGAGTCGTTGACGTGCAACTGTTGTCGCTTGTCGGTTCACTATTCCGATAGTAGTCCCGACATGGTGTCGCGCATAGCCAGTGGTACCTAGGTTCGAACCCTCACGGTGGAGGTAATTATACCCCACCCCTGCTAGATTGGATTGATGGTGTATGCAAGGGATCGCATACATGTATTGAGACTAGAATATCATATGCCTATCGACTAACCCCGGGTCATGCTTATATAGATGGAGACTTGTGTGAGATCTCACATTAGGTGAGACAATAAGATTAAAAAAATACATGTCCAAACATTCTCAAAAAAATTGTAGACACACATCAATGTTTGATGTACAACCTCAAAAAGTTTCAACTCTTAATTTGACTTACATTAATAGAAACAAAAATGACAAAATCGGATGTGAATAGTGTCAAAGTACGATTCACCCAAAGCTGTCACTATTTATATTGAAATTTGTCTTTTTTGAATCTTTAAATGTACATCGAGTTTTGAGCTGATTTTTTTCGGAGTTGTAGACATACCCCACATGAATACTGTCAAATAATTTCAGATTTTTACGAAATGTCTAAATATGAATTTTTGGGGTTGATCTCACGATCTCACATAATGTAAGGATCTCATACAAGTCTCCCCGCGCTTATATAGGATACAAGACCTAGGGTCTACAAGAGTTTAGGTCGGTTAGGCCGACTTGGTGACCCTCCGAGATCTCCAGGGCCCTTATGCGCAAGTTGTTGGTGCTGTCTTGGAGACCCTCCGAGTAGCAAGCCTACGTCGCACTATGTCCAGCCTGGCCGGCCAACTTCCGGTCCTACGGTGTACCACCGATACATGGCATTGTCACCGCTCCCCTATCATACCTAGTTTAACCTTGTTGATGATTGTCCGAAAGTCTTCGTGCACTTGCCCCTAAGGACCAGCTCTAGTGAGCCTTAGTCATTGTCATTGAAACCCTTGCATCAATCTAAAGCACCTGACACTAGATCTCACCATCGCGAGCACATGGAGAGAAACGCTAACCTTGCTATCCCAAGGAGAGCGGGAACTTACACTGGAGCTTCGTCGACCCTGTCTCGTCGAATGAACTCGAGGAGGATCGAAGCCCGGAAGACCAGCTCGAAGATGAAGTGTCACCATCACCCGAGCACCGCTCCTATGAGGACTAAAAAACCTAACCTTAACTATTAGCCAGAGTCGAGGGACCAGAATTCTCCCCCGTCATCAGTCGTCGGTGCAACGCGAGGAGCGAGGGGGGGGGGGGGGGGGGTCGAACCCACAGGCTCGTCGGCGAAGCGGCGATGTGCCCTAGTCATTGCACATCTAAGTGAGTGAAACAAGCACAAATAGGAAAAAAAGAAAAAAAAATATCCACACGAATCTTGACGTAAGATCAATGACATAGGACTTAGATGTGCAATACTTATGACACATCTACATGTGCTTTAGCAAAACTGAAAAAAATTGCACCCGTACCGAGTTTTTAAGTTAGACATCTAAATATCTCTTAAGTTTTAAAGAAAGCTTTAGAAAGAAAAGAAAAATGTGCTCTGATTGTCTTCGCGTGATTTGTCATCGTCTAGATTGGTTCTCTCGAGCTTAACCACAAGGTTCAAACTCTCTAGTTCATGTACA